>NC_064924.1:35049995-35353025 GCF_023897955.1 Schistocerca gregaria
CTGAATTTGTTTCCTTGTGAGGGAGAGAAATCCACGTGCCTAGCAAAGATCCGTGTGGTGCCTATATACGTAGTCTTTCATTTGGCAGTGTTTTTTTCATGCAACTCGAGTTTTTCTACTGAGGAAGGCAAAGTAACGCGAAATTTCTTTCTCTCGGGAGGCGTGCCAACACGGGCAGCCAGGAAGAATTTGGTAATCTTGCTGATCCTACACCTAATGAAGAGGGTAGGAGTGGGTCGATTGCAGAACCAGCTTCTTCAACCTGGACTGGTGTTCTCAAGAGAACCAGATGTTTTGTAGTGAACACATGGTGTGTCGTGGGACGATCACTCTGTTCTTAAAATAATTGAAAAGCCACGATCATGTGCCATGTGCCATGATGTCCATGTGGTTTTATATATGTTAATCCAAGTTTCAGGTCCAATTATGGCACCTCCAGAGTGTTGAAACCGGTCATCTAGTAAACGATAGTGAAGCGATCGTGGCTTTTTAGAACCGGACGTGTTATTAACAAATGGACACATAGACTGACTTTCAGTATGTGGAAAATGAGAAACAAAGTTGCAAGGCACTTGTATGGAGTTGCAGGAAAAAGAGCAAAAAAAGGGAGATCTGGTGAATATTCAGGAATAATACTTACAGATTACAACTCTCTTCTAGGAAACTGAGGGAGCAGTTGAAGAGGGTGAAGGACCTGGTACTTATGGCACTAGTTCGGAATAAGTATAGGATTGGTAAATGCAGGCAGGAAACTGTTGAAAACAGTTTTCAGGACAACGGAGAACAAGGATATTCAAAATTTGAACAACACGGTGGGGCAAGCGCAAGGGTTAGCTGACGCTACTAAGGCCAAGGCAGAATGGCGTAACACTCAACTGATGAATAGGTAGCAAGCTGTGCAAACATTGCGAGGATGGTACTAGAGTTATCAGCAGAGCTGACGTAATATACACAGAGCACCAGGCAGACTAAATAGTGATCTTGAAATGGCACAGAAACTCCTGAACACAGTAGATGGATGAACAGCTGATATGGGTTTAGAGGGACAGTATAAATGATGCAATGTTAGAAGCAACTACGTTTCAGGAAGCTGTTAGCCATGCCGTGCATAGGTAACTGAGTTCCGCACTGCTGGCGCCACAGACGTTCCTAGGCAGAGTGCACAAAGGACTTTATAACGGAGTTGAAGTATGTAACAGAACCAACTAAAGACAGTTTGGCACTGTTTTGTCGCATGTCAGCAGTCGAAGCCAAATTGTGTGGTCCAAGTTTGCATGTGTCAGTAAGTTGTCCAGCAGTAGGTTTGAATGCCCAGTATCAATATTATTTTGTACATCCTTACCCAGTGAAATGGGACGCAATAGGAAAGAGGGCATGGGTACGAATCAATGAAGTACTGACAGTCTCGTGAAACGGATGTCCTTGGAAGACCTACAGACAAGGTTGAGATCAAGGGAATCCTACGGTGTGTCCAGCTAAGGTAGTAGGGACTGACACAAAGGCATTTGAGGTATGCAATTCTTAAGCATCGACTAGACACCGATCAGCGCAGGGCCGCGAAACGGCATCAAGAAGGCGCCAGTGGAAAGAGCGGGCAGAGTCACACCTCCAGGAAGAGTGAGTTCAGTGCGCCCGTCAACGCTGACTTTACCAGCCGCCCATCGCTGGTCGGCCCTGTTCGTTAACAGCCTTCGAGAGCATCAGCACTGAGTATTAGGAAGACGATACTTAGCCTGCATTCTGAGAATAGTAATAGAAACTAAAGCACTCGTAAGTAGGAGGCAACAACTGCAAAAGGATAAGTAATGGTTCTCTTCTTTGTAGAAATAAGGTGTCCTAATTGGAAAGTGTTTTGTACAGATGATTTTGGATTCCTGTCACCGGCGATCGCAACTTCTCTTCTTCCTTGCTCATCTGGGGACGAGGATTACGGGACTTCATTCTGTGCCTCTCTGTCGCAGGTATTTCTCTCATTTGCTTCAGAGGCGCACTGCTACTAATTGTTTTTTCTTTTGCCTCGGACCTACCTATAATTTGTTGCGGCGGCCCCTCATTAAAACAGTCGCTAAGCCGCCCCCTGCACTACCTGCGCCTACGCACCTCCGGCTGCTGTTTGTTGGCTTTGATATAATTCAGTTTCTCCAGTTTCGGAACCACCAAACGTCGCAGTTGATGATTGCCGTCCAGAAGCTCATTAATGCGCAAACCGCTGCTGCGTCAACTCCGCCACGACAGCCAGCCAAGACCACGCATTCCGCCGTTCCGTGCTTTCTATGAACAACAAGAGGTTCGGAACGAGTGCCACCGTCAGTTCGACGCCCATTGTGATAGACATCAAGTGCGAGGTACTGTGAAACTTCCTTACTTCTTGTCAGTGGGAGCACAGGAATATACCACCTCGTTCAGAAGCTATTCCGGACTACTAGGCCGGAGTTGTTACTTTTTGAAGGTTTAGTTTCCACCATCACTATTACGATGATCAGGTACTGCTTACCACAGCTCGTTACAAGTTCTTTCGAGTGCGAATAAACCAGAACAGACACACCGTCTGTGGATCACTGAACTTCAGGCTTTGAGACGACCGAGTACAAATACGTGTTGACAGTAATATAGCGAAGCATTCGTGATGCAATTACGTACAATGCGCCAGACAGTAGAATTCGTGAACGAACTCTTAAACTTCTTAAGGGTAGCTTTCTTATGTCGTTGCAACTAAAAAATGCGTGTTTTTTTCACCAGATGCGTTTCGCTTTATTGAGGTAAAGCATCATCAGTAGTCTATAATTAAAATATTAACATTTTGATTTGCTTTAACAATATTTTTCGATCGTAAAGCAAATAAAAATATAAATAACTTATTTATAGAACACTGATGATGCTTTACCTCAATAAAGCGAAACGCGTCTGGTGAAAAACTATGCGTTTTTGTAGTTTTAACGACAGAACAAAAATACCCTCAAACGAAGAATTTAAATTCTTAAACATTCTGACCCTACTTTTAAACAAGTGAACTATTGGACATGAGGACTCATGCGACAGTGCCGTGGAAAACTTCGAGGAAGCTCCCATTTGCAGTGTAACACAAAGTGACAAACAGGTAGGGTCATGCGACCGACCGCCTCGGGCTAACGGCCAGACTAAAAACGTGTCAAAGCGTGTGTCTGCTGTGCAATCGTTTTCCTGGTGGTTTTATACCCATAAAAGGCAACATTGCCCTTAGCGAAAAACGATTTGCTTTGCTCATGGAAAGTCAGCTCATGTACAGTCCGTGTGCTTGCATCAGAAAGAGAACTCTAGCCACGTTCGCTCTCGTAAGCGTGGAGCACTTTCTCACTAGGTGAATGTAGTATTTTCTAAGCGGGCTACTGGTATTTGTAATGACCAAATTCAGGATGTGCCTTTGCCCCACCCAACTGCTGTGCACTGACGGTCACACTGTTTGTGAACTTAGTCATTACCAGACGCAGTGTGTGACTTCAGTGAAACACGGCCGCTTCCGTCAGGTTGCCGAATCGTACCACTTACGAGCAGCTGAGCTCGGCACAGGTGACAAAATTCTGCACGAAGTTGCTGCGGATGGCGGTCGGTGCTTGATGTTTGTAGCCTGCCTGCCACATTCCAGTCTCACGCCAGAACAGTGACATTTACCATTTTGCATATTGCACAACAGAATAGTATTAGAACAAAGAATAAAATTTTTGAGGTGTCTCAAACGGTGTCCAGGCATAGTTCGGCTGCCCCATACACAGTGTTTGTGTAAACACTTCGAAGTTGCCGAAACACAAGCAAACAAGGAGCATCTTGCCACAGTGTACGTGAAAGAGAACAACAGGAACACATTTTTCAGTCCCACGACATCATTGCAAAGGAGGCATAACGATTGTCTGTTCATGGGGTAGCGCACCACCTAAGAACACGTTTCAGACCGCAAACCGTCCATAAAAGATCACTCTGAAACTATTCACTAGTCCAGTAGATAACGCTAAAAGGCTCGAAAAACTGGAGCATATTCATCGACCAATATATAGCCCTCCCCTTGCTTCCAGTCAGATCCCAGAGTCTGGTCATTCCGTCTGCATCGCTGGTACCGACAGAAGGCCAGCACTGTTGGCTGGAATACGACCTGTAGAAATACAGCAATGTGTTGCCAGCCGCAGTCGCTTCCAATTAGCAGTCTGATTATATGGGTCTGCAGCCATCTGGCTGAGGGGGAGGCGGGGGGGTGGACGGCGTTAGGAACTTGCTTGTTCTGTATAATAAATAGTGGTAAATAATAATAGTGATGCTGTAACTATTGGCTGGTAATATTTACTGACAAAATGCAGCTTAACGCTAGATTGCGTACTTACGGCTATCCTGTGTGGCCTGTGTTTTAGTACGGCTTAAAAAGAGAGAGATTAATAAATGATCACCGAAGCGTCGGTTCTCGATTGTGTTCAGGAGACGTACGGATTGATTATGCGAAGGGGTTTTCGTAATTGACCTTTTGATCCGGATTGCCTTCACGTAATCAGAATCTTCGATGAAAATACCTAAGGGACCTATTTGAATATAAAAATGGAAATGAAAGCAAATTAGTGGCATTTCGTAACAGAATGATTAACAAATCGGAAGTTGAACACATTGGTGGTTTCCCAAATACAATCGAGACACCGCGATAAAGAGCGAACCTGTAACAAAGCTGATATACAATTTGAACATCATTTTTGGTTAGTGAAAGAAAAGAATAAGAAGAACATTACTGCATCTTAAAATATTAATATATTTTGAACAAATTGGCATTAAACTTCTAAACATTGACAAATACACAATAAATACGACTTACATCTGGTATTTCTTTTGTGGATTGCGCAGTCGAATAATCGCTGCTCTGTCAGTCCGTTCTTTCTTAAAATTAAATGTCCTTGCTTGTGCGTAAGTACATTGTATTCACACGCGAGTTACCGAAATCTTTGTTCGTCGTTTCACATAGTTTTTACACAAAATGAAAATATAAGTTGTAGCAATGCTATGTAGTACTTCTTAACATGTCGACGACCAAAAATACAAAGTACAATGAAGTCTCTAGAATATTTCTTAACAAAAGATAGATTGTCCTTTCTTCTGTTTCGCAGCTTCTTGCTATCCAGCGCCGCGGCAATGGTTTTAAATATCTGCGCCCAGCTGGTCATAGTGTTTATTTAGAGTATTTAAACGCTGGACGTGCGTCTTGCTATAGGCGCACAAAAAAAAAATTATCTCTTTACTCTCGTGCTGTGATGCTTAGCATCTTTACGAACTGCAGCTCGTTGGCTGTCCTTTTCTTTAATGCCAAATATCTCACATGCAAAGTAGCTGAAATCCAATAATATTACAGGGGGGGATGGGGTCGGAGGGGTCTTCAACGCTATCAGCTGCCATTCCTGCTGGTCACAATGGTGACTGAATGAAGATAAGGGCCAGGCAGGTCTGCTGTGGGTGAAGAACTGATACTTCCGGCTGCAAGCTGCCCGACTTGGGCAGGGAGCGCCTGGTGCCGCCTGCGTACCGTCTTGCGACGGCCCCACAGGCCGTCCTCCGTGCGGCTGCTGCGGCTCCGCCTAATCGCCATCAGCATATGCAGATTTCCGGGAGCGGCGAGGCTTCCACATTGACTCCCAGCTGTGGCTGCCACTCTGCCACCCACGATGCTGTGGAACTGACCGCAGGCAAACAGGACGACTATGACTGCAGATGCAGCGATGGGCACCTGCGTCCGACTCAGTGCGATAACGCGGGCCGGACGCAGCACGGCTGCTACCAGGCCTGCCGAGGAAGAATCACTTACAACTCTTGGCCAGAAATGTATGTTACTTTAATGCTGTCTCACTGTCGCCTTGGGAGTGAACCCTCGTATTGTATCAGTTCCTGCAAACGCCTACAAATGAGAAAACGGTGACAGTACCATCAGACGGTGTCTCTATGGAGTGGGTTTGCCTTCGCTACTGTGGAGCCTAGTTGTGAATGAACTCGTTTAATTACAACTTAGAGGGTGCTTTTGGAAAGATACACTGACGATTTAGTCAATACAAAATTGCTAGAACCATTAGAATAATGGCAGAATGAGCTATGAGCATTGTGCAAAACTGATGCTGGGAGCAGGACCTAAGGATATGTCTGAAAAAACTGTTGTAGTACTGTCCACGGGGAAGCATTTCTAGTACACATACTGGAAACTCAAGCTTTTGGACTGAACTCTACCAGTGAAACTATCACGGAGGCCTCACACACAGAACATATGTTGGAAAGGCGAATAGTTCTTGTATGCGTACTAGAAGAGTCTGTGATAAAAACTGGGGTCTAAGGCCCAGGAGTTTGTACTGGATGTACCAGGTGGTAAAAATTGACACAGATGCTTGCAATGACATAGGGTTCTGTCAGAACAAAAAAAAGTATTTCTAGACGCGTGAAAGATCACTTGCGATCGTCATTTGGTGATGACCGTGTGCTTAGCCGCCACTTTCTTCATGCTTGGCCTCCCAGGTCCCGAGAGCTCAGTCCGTGCGATTATGGGCTTTGGGGTTACCTGACGTCGCAAGTGTATCGTGATCAACCTACATATCTAGGGATGCTGAAAGACAACATCCGACACCAATGTCTCACAATAACTCCGGACATGCTTTACAGTGCTGTTCACAACATTATTCCTCGACTACAGCTATTGTTGAGGAATGATGGTGGACATATTGAGCACTTGCAGTAAAAAACGTCATCTTTGCTTTGCCGTACTTTGTTATGCTAATTATTGCTATTCTGATCAGATGAAGCGCCATCTGTCGGATAATTTTTGAACGTTTGTATTTTTTTGGTTCCAATAAAACCCCATGTCATTCCAATCATGTGTGTCAATTTGTACCTCTCTATCTACATTATTCCGTTATTTATTCAGTTTTCAAATTTATACTGACTTGTTGATCACCCGGTACATCACTGTAATAAGGCCTATGATAATTTTATTGCCTACAGTATGGAGGAATAAAGCACAGCAGAAGGTGGTGGCTAAGGAGCTTGGCAAGGTGCAGAAACCGGCCTGCATGATCGTAACAGGAGGAGTTAGCGGCACAGCTTCTCCTGCAGTGGAGACCACGCTGGACAAGTCCCCATTGCACCTTTGACTTGCAATGGAATGAGCGAGAGAGGAATACACGTTTGCATCAAGGCGGACCTACCACTACCGGCCGGTATGGCCGAGCGGTTCTAGGCACTTCCGTCTGGAACCACGCGACCGCTATGGTAGCAGGTTCGAATCCTGTCTCGGGCACGGATGTGTGTGATGTCTTTAGCTTAGTTAGGTTTAAGTGGTTCTAGGCGACTGATGACCTCATAAGTTAAGTCCCATAGTGCTCAGAGCCATTTTTTGAACCACTCTCTGCTGCAGAGCGAGAAATCTCGCTGTGGGGACAGCGTGGCTCGCATCACATCCCTTGTCTGGAGCTGTGTTAACCTCCCTAAGTGGAACCGCGGGCCACTCTCTGGGCCGCAGTTCGTGTCGTGGCAGAGGAGGAGTTCCCGGCTCAGGGCCCGGAGCGCGGCAGCCTCCTACCCACCAGCGTCGCATACCTGTCCGGTGCTCCTCACGCGCGAACTCACATTGTGCTCTCTCACGTCCCGCCGACAGCTACCAGCTCATGGCGTAATGCACTATACCTGTAGGACAGTCCATCGCGGCGACGCCTCGGGGGCGGAGGACGAGGCCGCCTCCGACTGCGGGGGTGGCGAGCGGCGAGCGGCGCCTGCGCAGAGGGGCGCCCCCGGGAGGCGGGGGGCGGAGGTGGGGGCGGGGGCTGCGGGGGCGGCCAGTGGTGTGCCGGACGCGCTGCGCGGCGCCCGTCTCTCTCCGCCCTGCTGGCCAGCGTCGCCGGCGCCTCGCTACGGCCCGCCTGGTACGTTGCGCCGCCGGCACGCCTCCTCGCTCTACCCCTGCTGCACTGCCATCGCTACCGTCTAAGCGCGAGTACCTCCGGGCAGTAACCGTAGCCAGCGGCGTTTGCTGTGTCTGTCTCCTTACCTCGCAAGCCAATCTCCTTATCTGTCCTATTCGCCGTCAGCTCACAGATCGAACGGCTGTCGGTAAGCTTCCGTATGACCTCGACACTTCTGATTGTCATTTAGATGCATGTAGGAGGAATTCGTATATTGGTTGGCTCTTCTTGGAACGTACGTTTCAGCAATTTTTCGATGGTGGCCATCACGTCTGCCTCTGCAGTTTCTTGATCACGTTGCGCCTGAGCCTGCTATACGATCTCGTGACGTAACACCCAGCTCCTTACGTCAGCTGCTCCAGTTGTTCTATTAAGACTACCTTGTGGGTGTCGCAGACTGACAAGTTACACTCGAGGATCGGCGGAACGAGTGTTCCATACAGCATTTCTTCCGCGGGTGATAATATTTCCTTAATAATCTGCAAATGAACTTCAGGCTGGCAGATTCTTTCAGAACAAGCGGTTTAATGTCGTCATTGAGCTGGGAGGCATTTCAATCGCTCACTCCTAGGTATTTAATCCTAAAGGAATTTACTATCTCCTTCAGCAGGTACGGGAACGAGGTCCCTCCACCAATTATGGCTCGTAAAGTCATCTCTCTTTCCAGTGCTCTCCAATGTATGTGCTCACTGCTCGACGTCACGTTCCACACCGCCCTTGTACCTGAAATTTGGTCTTCCATTTGGTATTCTGTCTTTCCATCTCAAATCATTCACTACCCTTGGCAGCCGGCCAGAGTGGCCGTGCTGTTCTAGGCGCTACAGTCTGTAGCCGAGCGACCGCTCCGGTCGCAGGCTCGAATCCTGCCTTGGGCATGGATGTGTGTGATGTCCTTACGTTAGTTAGGTTTAATTAGTTCTAAGTTCCAGGCGACTGATGACCTCATAAGTTAAGTCGCATAGAGCTCAGAGCCATTTGAGCCTTTTACCCTTGGCAGCCTGTTAACATTCAAGGATCGCGTATGTCCGTCCAATTTGAGCCGCTCGGAGGTAATTTTATATTGGACCTATTTTCAAATTTTCTCATTACAGATTGTTTCTTTTCTCGTCTTTCTGATCATTCTACGTCAAACCTTGTCTCTGCTACCTGAATTCTGCTGATGTCTTTACTTCTCATGTTCCACGTTTCACAACCGTACGCCAAAATGGACTCGTTATAGTGGTCATACACGACATTCTTATATTTTACTGATACTTTCGTGTTCCATATTAAGTCTTTACCTATTCGTATAAGTTGTTACCTCGCTTAATTGTGTCAGTGATTTCCTTGTGTATAGAGGTAGTATAACAGACAGCGACGGCAGGACATTTAATAAGATACCTCGTTTGCTTGTGTTTCCGTTCCACTACTTCACGCCCCATTGGTTGTCCATACATTTCAATGACAATCAGCTCACGTTTCTTGACTGAAGGTGAGACCGTATGCTTTAGCAGTTATTTGACTTCCGAGGTATCCTTTACAGTTGTGTCACAGTCATTCACCAACAAATCAGATGGTTTCCATTTTTTCACATCTGACGGTATGGTGTACTTTCTTCCGGACGTTGTTCATTGTAATAATGACAAGAAGAGGAGACAGAACTCCACCTTACCTCGAATCAGATTTCATGCCAAAATTTACAGCCACTTCTATATATCTACCGACTTTACTGTATCTTGATGTTGTGTACCATCTCATCCTGTGTTCCAATTTTCTTCAATGTCCCGCACATGTTTTTCTTGTTCATAGCATCTAACGCTTTCCGAATATACACAAAGGGTAACCATAGGTGTCGGTTGTGTTTCGAGTATCTTTCCGTTAATAGGCAGACATCAAAAATTAATTGAATCCTTGATCTTTCATTCCTGAATCTCTACTGTTCTTCCAAGAGATTTTATTCTGTTAGGGGTGTGATCTCATGCTTTAAAACTCTTTCATAAACTTTTCCGACTTAGGATGTTAAAAATAAAAACCCTACCGTCAGCTCTTACCAACCAGCTCTTACCATCTAACCAGCCACGGTTTTACAGTCGTCTAGGATCCAGCAGGTAGTGTCACGAGCAGACGTGGTGTTAGCAAAGGCACTCGCGGCGGTCATATGCTGCTACAGCGCACTAATGTCAAATTTCGCGGCACTGTTATAGCGGATACATTAATTTCTCTGATTATTTCACACAGTGTTGGTTGGCTGTTACCACTGACAACTTAAGCAAACGCAGTCGCTCTCGCTAGTTAAGTGTAGGCCATTGGCCACGGCGTTGTCCCTGATGAGAGGTGACGCCTGAAATTTGGTACCCTCGGCACAGGCTTGACGCTGTGGATCGAATTTCAGAACTTCGTGAATGGAACTACGCATGCAGCTTGCTCCTACTACCATTCAGCGTTGAATTCCGTTATGCACTGAGTTAAAACGACAGCTCCGTCAATTCACTGCCCTTTCATACCTTGTGTGCACGGTACTACCACCGTGTGTATACAGCATGTGCATATGGCTATCCCATGACTTTTGGCACTTCAGTGTACTCTCAGACAACTGAGAGACGTTTCTTGCCTATAGACACTTTTTTTGCAACAAGATGGCAGAACTTCTGACTTTTGTTTCATTTAAGAGACAGGAGACAATCCTTGTCAATACTGCGCAACAATCGCAATAAGGGAGACAGGAGACAATTCTCAGTCAATATTGCGCAACATTTCGCAGTGTGGACGTGTTGGTAGACACGACCTTCAGTTATTTAGTCTGCGCCATGGAAACACTACGTCGACTTTTTTTATTATTTTTGTTTTTCTTGTTGTTACACATCATTTGGCAAGATATGGCAACGGAGGAACTGTTGCAACTGACTGAAGATTTTCACACAGCATCATGTTTGTGGGAAGTTACCAATTCCGAACATAAAAATCGCAACAGTAAAGTTTTAATTATCAAGGAGATGGCCAAATAATGTTAAGTATCAGTGAGTGATGTTGAAAGAAAACAATGCTGTCTTCTACCTTCAAAGTCGAATGTAAATTACAGCCGAAAGACGCTCCACAAACAGTACACGTTTCTATCAATGTCTCCTCATTCGATTTCTGTCACTATTTTTTACTATCACTGCACGAGGCCGATCACAACGGGATCCCCCATATTTAGCTAGTATCGAGGAACAAGACATTCAGGTGTGTATCTGAGACAAAGTATCTAGACTGTCCATAATACATTGTCTAGCTACATGTCTATAGACATTCTACATATTTACATCTACATCCATACATACTCCCCTGTACGGTGCGTGAAGGTGTGTACCCTGCATCACTGATGGTCATTTCATTTCCTGTTCCATTTGCAGATACGTCTTCCGTGTGACTCCCAATTTCTGGTATCGTATCTTCGGGGTTCTTATGCGAAATGTATGTTGGCGGCAGTTGAATCATTATCCAATCTGTTACAAATTCCGCTCCCTAGCTTCTCTCAGTATTGTTCTTCTGGGGATGCCGATATGAGTTCCCAAAATATCGCCGCAACTCTTTAGTGTTGTCAGAAACTACCAGGAACAAACCTAGCGACCAACAACTGAATTGATTTCCCGGTTTAACTGAGTCCAGGTGGCAAGATCCATACTCTCTCTCTCTCTCTCTCATTCTCTATAAAAAAGGAGAGGATCGTTACTTACTGTTCTTGTAACTTACACGAGTGTGGAACCCATGACTCTCTGAGCAACATACTGCGACAGCCTGTGGTGGGGAGTGCCGCTACACGCCGGAGCTACCACGTGTGCGTCAGTGAGCGCGACGTGCGGAACTGTTTTTGCCTAAATCGTGCTACTTTTAACGAGAGTGGTTACAGTTTGTACCTAAAAACTTCTTTCCCTTCTTTCCAATATTTCCATTCCCTAATAATTGACGCTTTAACGCCCTTGCCTCAGTGGATACACCGGTTCCCGTGAAGTCACTGAAGTTAAGCGCTGTCGGGCGTGGTCGGCACATGGATGGGTGACCATACAGCCGCAATGCGCTGTTGCCATTTTTCGGGGTGCACTCAGCCTCGTGGTGCCAGTTGAGGAGCTATTCGACCGAATAGTAGCGGCTTCGATCACGAATGACATCTTACGACCGGGAGAGTGGTGTGCTGACCCCACCTATCCGCCTCCTCCACTGAGGATGACACGGCGGTCGGATGGTCCCGGCTGGCCACTCGTGGCCTGAAGACGGAGTGTGTGTGTTAATGCTTGACGCTTTCAGGTGCTGGAATTATTCGTCAGCGTGAGCAAAATTTGTTCTTGATATCGGAATTCATTCATCAGCAACAGAGAGAAACGGAAGTAAGTTATTATTACACGGAGCTGACGTGACCTCAGAATGTGAAGAAATTTTTTTTTTGTTCTTAGTGCTTTGTTGCAAGCAATGATCTGACTGCAGGGAGTCTTTACAGAGTACTGATGCGGGTTTGTTACACTAATTATGATGATAAACCGCTGTGAAACGTCCTTTCTCCTGCATGATCCTTAGTGGTTCCCAACGCTCTAATATGATAAAATATCAGTGCTACACGATTAACCTTTCTGATTGCACTTCAGTGCTTCATGCTCTTAAGGGCGAGTCGCGTGGGGATTCCTCTTCTTTTATCCCGTGAAAGCGACAGGACATTGAAACGAAGTTCTCGGCAAAGCGTGCTACCTTGAAGGAGGATTATATAATTTCTCTAGTTTCATTTCCTTCTCTTCTCGTTTTTCAGAGATTGACGACAATGTCTTTTCCCTTGTCCTCGTTATCTGCGTATTATCAGGTCACCTCTCCCTCTTCTACTCCTCCTGTTGTGTCCACTGTTGCTAGCGCTCATAGTTTAAACCTACCTTTCTGTAATTTGTATTCTACTGTACTTGTCGTTAACGAATATAAACTGTTTGTTCTCCCTGAACCGCACTAATTTCTAAATCTTGTATTATAAATTAGACGTAGCTTAAAACCCGATTATTGTATTCCACGTAACACAAAAAATGTAGAAAGCCACGTTACATCTAGGAGATAACCTGATGATCCTAATCGTGCCAGGTTGAATAAACCGATAATAAATATAACTAAATGAAAAATAACTATATTACATGCTGAGTATTTGTGACGCTAGTGTGGACCTATGTATTTATGGAAGTATAGTTTTTAAATTGGGAAGGTATACTTTTTTGATGCCGTTTGACTGCTCGTGAAAAGGAAGTACAGTGACATAGCGCTTGTTGATATTGTCTTCCAAAAGTTTTCCCGAAGTATCTGAGAAGTGTGCTGAAACTGGAGAGCGAAGTAACTGCAGTTCAATTTTGCAGTGCAAACAGTGCCAAACCGGACAGTCTTGGTCGTCATCTTGAGGAAGAGGATGCGAAGATAGCGGCTGCCCTGATATTCAGTTTCAGCATATTTGGGAATTACGTTTAGGAAATATTACGAAGGATATTACTAAGCGTTATATATCCGTAATCGTCTTTTCGAGGGTTTTAGCATGTCGTTACAGCAAGTCTTTGTAGTAGAGGATTATTAACTGCGTTCGATATTTGAGATAAACTTCATAAGTGAGTACCAGGTGTTTAGAGAGTGGTGTAAAGGAGGTTCTACAGTGGACACCACACATTACTCTTACTACGCGTTGTTCTCCATCAAACATTTTCTTCCTCGATGAACACTTGCTAAGTGGTACAATGAAACAACAAGAAAGCGAGTGAAAATGGGAAAATAAGTCAACGTTTTAATGTTTTCATATCCAAATTCTGCAATTGTGTTTAATGCAAAGCTGCTGAGCTAGAACAAGTTCCGTACATGTGCTATCCAATTCAGGTTCTCAACTACATAAACCCCTAAGTGTTTAGATTTTCCTGCTGCGTTCGTTGTTTTCCTCCATGTATGATCTCCGATCGTGTGGTCAGGCGTTGCGCAGAGTGGACTCGGATGTATAGCGTTTTATCTAAATTTAATGACGGTCTGTTTAAAGAGAGCCAGTTAACTACTTTGAAAAAAATTGTATTTGTAATTTCAAGTGTTTAAGTTTCTCCATTAGGCTTGATTGGAATAGTTGCATCAACTACAAAAAGAACTTCTTCGGCTTCTTCGATACACAGTGTCACATCTGCCGAAAATAACAAAAACTACGACAGACCCTGTATCGGCCCATGTCACTGATCGCCACTCCGGAAGTGCTGTTACGTTGCGTGCACTCGCTGAGTTTCTGTGTGAAAACGTTTACTTTTCCAAGCACGGCACACACGTACTGCAGGAATGTGTACCGATTATAGCAACAGCGTCTGGGCGAGTACACCTACTGAATTACTTTGCTGTACGTCACAGGCGAACTAGAGTTTTCCAGCCGACACACGAGACGCGGAGTCCCGGTCGCCCCCTGACAGAGTGGGGGCGCCACCGCTTCGAGCACGTATTCTGATGTCAAAAATGTCAGGGATGGCTACTTTCTTTCGGTCTCCTGTTACAATCCTCGCCAAAAAATCGTTTTATAATCTCAAAATTAGCAATATAATACTTCGGATAATTGTTTAATGGATTGCTGTCTTCCATCCTTGTCCGACCTAGTACCACAGTATAAAGGGTGTTCCACGCGACTCCTATTATAGGCATCTTGGGGTTGTAGAAAGGATTTCGTTGATACAGTTTTGATAACAGACCATGTCCAGAAATGCACGGCGGGGTGTAAAATAAGCTCGAGCACCACGAACCTCTTTCACGTCGTCCGCAGACAGCGCAGGCGATGAGCCGCGTTCCGTGGCGCGCAGGCAGGTGTTCCGAGCAGCGAGCGCCGGCTTCTGGCCTACCCGACGGAGGCCGTCCTCTCCAAAGCCAATGCTTCGTGGAGCACCGCACTCATTTCTCCTGGGTAGGAACGCATCAGTTTCTGGTGTTAGCCGTTCCAGTCTGACGAGAACACTGTCAGGCAGTAGCTGTAACAGGGGCGGACGACGGCGCCCACTTGTCATTACGTCTGCGTACAGCCAAGACCGAGATCTGAAACATATCCCACCTACAAAGTTAGACTACTGCCCATTACAATTGCTACACCAAGAAGAAATGCAGATGACAAACGTGTATTCATTGGACAAATACACTCCTGGAAATGGAAAAAAGAGCACATTGACACCGGTGTGTCAGACCCACCATACTTGCTCCGGACACTGCCAGAGGGCAATGATCACACGCACGGCACAGTGGACACACCAGGAACCGCGGTGTTGGCCGTCGAATGGCGCTAGCTGCGCAGCATTTGTGCACCGCCGCCGTCAGTGTCAGCCAGTTTGCCGTGGCATACGGAGCTCCATCGCAGTCTTTAACACTGGTAGCATGCCACGACAGCGTGGACGTGAACCGTATGTGCAGTTGACGGACTTTGAGCGAGGGCGTATAGTGGGCATGCGGGAGGCCGGGTGGACGTACCGCCGAATTGCTCAACACGTGGGGCGTGAGGTCTCCACAGTACATCGATGTTGTCGCCAGTCGCGGAAGGTGCACGTGCCCGTCGACGTGGGACCGGACCGCAGCGACGCACGGATGCACGCCAAGACCGTAGGATCCTACGCAGTGCCGTAGGGGACCGCACCGCCACTTCCCAGCAAATTAGGGACACTGTTGCTCCTGGGGTATCGGCGAGGACCATTCGCAACCGTCTCCATGAAGCTGGGCTACGGTCCCGCACACCGTTAGGCCGTCTTCCGCTCACGCCCCAACATCGTGCAGCCCGCCTCCAGTGGTGTCGCGACAGGCGTGAATGGAGGGACGAATGGAGACGTGTCGTCTTCAGCGATGAGAGTCGCTTCTGTCTTGGTGCCAATGATGGTCGTATGCGTGTTTTGCGCCGTGCACGTGAGCGTCACAATCAGGACTGCATACGACTGAGGCACACAGGACCAACACCCGGCATCATGGTGTGGGGAGCGATCTCCTACACTGGCCGTACACCTTTGGTGATCGTCGAGGGAACACTGAATAGTGCACGGTACATCCAAACCGTCATCGAACCCATCGTTCTACCATTCCTAGACCGGCAAGGGAACTTGCTGTTCCAACAGGACAATGCACGTCCGCATGTATCCCGTGCCACCCAACGTGCTCTAGAAGGTGTAAGTCAACTACCCTGGCCAGCAAGATCTCCAGATCTGTCCCCCATTGAGCATGTTTGGGACTGGATGAAGCGTCGTCTCACGTGGTCTGCACGTCCAGCACGAACGCTGGTCCAACTGAGGCGCCAGGTGGAAATGGCATCGCAAGCCGTTCCACAGGACTACATCCAGCATCTCTACGATCGTCTCCATGGGAGAATAGCAGCCTGCATTGCTGCGAAATGTCGATATACACTGTACTAGTGCCGACATTGTGCATGCTCTGTTGCCTGTGTCTATGTGCCTGTGGTTCTGTCAGTGTGATCATGTGATGTATCTGACCCCAGGAATGTGTCAATAAAGTTTCCCCTTCCTGGGACAATGAATTCACGGTGTTCTTATTTCAATTTCCAGGAGTATATATTATACTAGAACTGACATGTGGTTACATTTTCACGCTATTTGGGTGCATAGATCCTGAGAAATCAGTGCCCAGAACAACCACCTGCGGCCGTAATAGCGGCCTTGACACGCCTGGGCATAGAGTCAAACAGAGCTTGGATGGCGTGTACAGGAACAGCTGCCCATGCAGCTTCAACACGATACCACAGCACATCAAGAGTAGTGACTGGCGTATTGTGATGAGCCAGTTGCTCGGCCACTATTGACCAGACGTTTTCAGTTGGAGAGAGATCTGGAGAATGTTCTGGCCAGGGCAGCAGTCGAACATTTCCTGCATCCAGGAAGGCCCGTATAGGATCTGCAACAGGCGGTCGTGCATTATCCCGCAGAAATGTGAGGTTTTGCAGAGATCAAATGAAGGGTAGAGCCACGGGTCGTAACATGCCTTAAATGTAACGTCCACTGTTCAAAGTGCCGTCAATGCGAACAAGAGGTGACAGACGTGTAACCAATGGCCCCACATACTACCATCATGCTGGGACATACGCCAGTATGGCGATACGAATACACGCTTCCAATGTGCGTTCACCGCGATGTCGCCATCCACGAATACGACCATCATGATTCTGTAAACAGAAACTGGATTCATCTGAAAAAATGACGTTTTGCCATTCGTGCACCCAGGTTCATCGTTGAGTACACCATCGGAGGCGATCCTGTCTGTGATGCAGCGTCAAGGGTAACCGCAGCCATGGTCTCCGAGCTCATAGTCTATGCTGCTGCAAACGTCGTCGAACTGTTCGTGCAAATAGTTGTTATTTTGCAAACGTCCCCAACTGCTGACGCAGGGATCGATACGTGGCTCCACGAGCCGCTACAGCCATGCGGATAAGATGCCTGTCATATCGACTGCTAGTGGTACGAGCCCGTTTTGACCCAGCACGGCGTTCCGTATTACCCTCTTGAACCCACCGATTCCATATTCTGCTAGCAGCCATTCGATCTCTACCAACGCGAGCAACAATGCCGCGAAAAGATAAACCGAAATCGCTGCAATCCGACGTTTATCAAAGGCGGATACGTGATGGTATGCATTTCTCCTCCTCACATGAGGCATCACAACAACGTTTCACCAGGTAGTGCCGGTTAATTGATGTTTGTGTATGAGAAATCGATTGGAAACTTTCCTCATGTCAGCGCGTTGTGGGTGTCACCATCGGCGCCAACCTTGTGTGAATGCTCTGAAAAGCTAATCATTTGCATATCACAGCATCTTCTTCCTCTTGGTTAAATTTCGCTTCTGTAGTATGTCCTCTTCGTGGTGTAGCAATTTTAATGTCCAGTAGTGTATTTTACATCCAACTTCACATTTCCGCGCCTATGTTTCTTATCAAAAGGTTATCTAGTAAGTCCATTCTAGAGCCTCTACAATCCTGTAACACGACTTCTGACACACCCTGTACAGCACATAAATTTTATCTTTCGCTCTTTTTCCAGTTCAAGGATCTGATTTTTAGAACAACGGACTTGAATTCTATAATACTTGAAATCCCAGCAGTAGCCAACGACCTTTGTGCTCAAGATAAAAAAAGTGCACTATCGTACAGTCAATTTAGTTGGAACCGCTTAACGCTTTCCATTACATTAGCTTCATCAAAATCTGTGGTACACCGAAGTGACGAAAACTGTGTACAAAATACTTGAGCGAAAATCTATAATTTTGAAAGTTAATGTAATTAATGTCTGCAGCTCACATCTGCTTGAAGATAGTAAGACGTAACTTCGGCTGGCATAAAACTTTCACTCAAAGGATACACGCAAACAGTGTGTCAGAGCACCACGGACCTCAAGTGCTGACGTGCGTGGCTTGTCTTGGCGCAGCTTCGCTGTGTGCTCACAGCCGGCCTGGAACACCGCCTCTCCGCGCCGTCTTTCCCTGCTTTTTGCACATTCGGGTTTTCATCGTAAAAGTTTTACCGCGAAATGATAGAACTTCCGTGAAACTGGAACGGCACATCCATCCTTAAGCTTATCATAAATGTTTTATTAACTCGCTTTCCTTCGTTTAAGATAACCTTATTAATTTTGCTGTTTCTTCAAACCGTAAAACTGAATGATGTAGTTGTGTAACTATTGTACTCTTGCTTGTTATTTTTCTTAATTGTGAATAACTGAGAAGTCGCTTGGCTGCCTTTATTTTAAAGTATTTTTTGATACGAGAACGTACACTACTGGCCATTAAAATTGCTACACCCTGAAGATGACGTGGTACAGACACGAAATTTAACCGACAAGAAGAAGATGCTGTGACATGCAAATGATTAGCTTTTCAGAGCATTCACACAAGGTTGGCACCGGTGGCGACACCTACAACGTGATGACACGAGGAAAGTTCCCAATCGATTTCTCATACACAAACAACAGTTGACTGGCGTTGCCTGGTGAAACATTGTTGTGATGCCTCGTGTAAGGAGGAGAAATGCGTACCATCACGTTTCCGACTTTGATAAAGGTCGGATTGTAGCCTATCGCGATTGCGGTTTATCGTATCGCGATATTACTGCTTGCTTTGGTCGATCCCTGCGTCTCGATCCCTGCGTCAGCAGATGGGGACGTTTGCAAAATAACAACTGTTGTGGTTGGCAGGAGAGCCAACCTGTATAACTAAAGGAGGCCGAAATGCACGCGTTTTAGCTCACGCAGGCTGGCGTGAGGTCTGGAACATGGCAAGGGAATTAGAATTGAGAAAAACGGACGTAGCTGGTGGAATACTTAACTTTAATCCATTACTGGAGAACGTCGCTCTTTATGGTACATGATTCACAATATCAATAGTACGGATACTGTCGCCTTGCTAGGTCGTAGCAAATGACGTAGCTGAAGGCTATGCTAACTATCGTCTCGGCAAATGAGAGCGTAGTAGTCAGTGAACCATCGCTAGCAAAGTCGGCCGTACAACTGGGGCGAGTGCTAGGAAGTGTATATAGACCTGCCGTGTGGCGGCACTCGGTCTGCAATCATTGATAGTGGCGACACGCGGGTCCGACATATACTACCGGACCGCGGCCGATTTAAAGACTACCACCTAGCAAGTGTGGTGTCTGGCAGTGACACCACAACAACCATATGCACGAACAGTTCGACGACGTTTGTAGCAGCATGGACTATCAGCTCAGAGACCATGGCTGCAATTACCCTTGATGCTGCATCACAGACCGGAGCGCCTGCGATTGTGTACTCAACGACGAACCTGGGTGCGCGAATGGCAAAACGTCATTTTTTCACATGAATCCAGGTTCTGTTTACAGAATCATGATGGTCGCATTCGTGGATGGCGACATCGCGGTGAACGCACATTGGAAGCGAGTATTCGTCATCGCCATACTGGCGTATCACCCGGCGTGACGGTGTAGGGTGCCATTTGTTGCACGTCTCGGTCACCTTGTTCCCAATGACGGCACTTTGAACAGTGGACGTTACATTTGAAGTGTGTTACGACCCGTGGCACTACCCTTCATTCGATGCCTGCAAAACCTTACATTTCAGCAGGATAATGCACGACCCCATGTTGCAGGTGCTGTACGGGACTTCCTGAATACAGAAAATGTTGGACTGCTGCCCTGGCCAGAACATTCTCCAGATGTCTCTGCAATTGAAAACGTCTGGTCAACGGTGGCCGAGCAACTTGCTCGTCACAATACGCCAGTTACTACTCTTGATGAACTGTGGTATCGTGTTGAAGCTACCTGGGCAGCTGTACCTGTAAACGGCATCCAAGCTCTGTTTGACTCAATGCCCAGGCGTATCGAGGCCGTTCATACGGCCAGAGGTGATTGTTCTAAGTACTGATTTCTCAGGCTCTATGCGCCCAAATTGCGTGAAAATGTAATCACATGTCAGTTCTAGTATAATATATTTGTCCAATGAATACCCGTTTATCATCTGCAGTTCTTGGTGTAGCAATTTTAATGGCCAGTAGTGTATTTCAGAATATTTATATGGTCATTACCGTCAACAAGCATTTGATCTCTGATGCTGCATAATACTCGCAAGCTAGATTCAGTACTTCCTCTGACTGTCCTATTTATTGCTTTCTTTTCACTTCATTTTTTTCTCTGTGTGGTTAAGGGACTGCACAGTTAAGAACCTACAAGCTGGCTAGCATAACAAAGTATTTAAAATAGCTGTCTACCATAAAAATGTTCAGAGCCTTAGGCCAGATCTCAGCTCAGGTAACCAGAGTATTATTCAGTTCCCTCACCCTCTCTGGGTGGTGGACAGGACTGCAGTCTAGCAGAGAGAAAAACAGCATTATTCAAAGAACAAAGAAACGTTTTATTAAGTTAAAGAATGTAGCCAGGTGTCGCTTCCGCTTCCTGAGGTTAGCGTGTCAATTTCCGTTACCTCAGGAGCGATGCCACAAAAGAGCATTGGGCTTAAATTTCAGAATCCAGCACTCCGGTTGGATCTTACTATTATTTTCCATAGACCATGTACTTTCTCGGTCCTGCCTATATGTCAGTCGTCTCATAGGTCTACTTCGAAATCGTACCGAGGCGTAGGAGAGACTTTCTGCCCATCTCCCCACCTAACGGGTCCGAACACAGTATACATCTACATCTACATTTATACTCCGCAAGCCACCCAACGATGTGTGGCGGAGGGCACTTTACGTGCCAGTGTCATTACCACCCTTTCCTGTTCCAGTCGCGTATGGTTCGCGGGAAGAACGGCTGCCGGAAAGCCTCCGTGCGCGCTCGAATCTCTCTAATTTTACATTCGTGATCTCCTCTGGAGGTGTAAGTAGGGGGGGAGCAATATATTCGAGTACTCATCCAGAAACACACCCTCTCGAATCCTGGACAGCAAGCTACACCGCGACGCAGAGCGCCTTTCTTGCATAGTCTGCCACTTGAGTTTGCTAAACATCTCCGTAACTCTATCACGCTTACCAAATAACCCTGTGACGAAACGCGCCGCTCTTCTTTGGATCCTCTGTATCTCCTCCGTCAAGCCGACCTGGTACGGATCCCACACTGATGAGCAATACTCAAGTATAGGTCGAACGAGTGTTTTGTAAGCCACCTCCTTTGTTGATGGAGTACATTTTCTAAGGACTCTCCCAATGAATCTCAACCTGGTACCCGCCTTACCAACAATTAATTTTATCTGATCGTTCCACTTCAAATGGTTCCGCACGCAAACTCCCAGATATTTTACAGAAGTAACTGCTACCAGTGTTTGTTGCGCTATCATATAATCAGACAATAAAGGATCCTTCTTTCTATGTATTCGCAATACATTACATTTGTCTATGTTAAGGGTCAGTTGCCACTCCCTACACCAAGTGCCTATCCGCTGCAGATCTTCCTGCATTCCGCTGCAATTTTCTAATGCTGCAAGTTCTCTGTATACTACAGCATCATCCGCGAAAAGCCGCATGGAACTTCCGACACTATCTACTAGGTCATTTGTATATATTGTGAAAAAAATGGTCCCATAACATTCCCCTGTGGCACGCCAAAGATTACCTTAACGTCTGTAGACGTCTCTCCATTAAGAACAACATGCTGTGTTCTGTTTGCTAAAAACTCTTCAATCCAGCCATACAGCTGGTCTGATATCCCATAGGCTCTTACTTTGTTTATGAGGCGACAGTGCGGAACAGTATCGAACGCCTTCCGAAAGTCAAGGAAAATAGCATCTACCTGGGAGCCTGCATCTAATATTTTCTAGGTCTCATGAACAAATAAAGCGAGTTGGGTCCCACACGATCGATGTTTCCGGAATCCATGTTGATTCCTACAGAGTAGATTCTGGGTTTCCAGAAACGACATGATACGCGAGCAAAAAACATGTTCTAAAATTCTACAACAGATGGACGTCAGAGATATAGGTGTATAGTTTTGCGCTTCTGCTCGACGACCCTTCTTGAAGACTGGAACTACCTGTGCTATTTTCCAATGATTTGGAACCTTCCGTTTCTCTAGAGACTTGCGGTACACGGCTGTTAAGAGGGGGCAAGCTCTTTCGCGTACTCTGTGTAGAATCGAATTGGTACCCCGTCAGGTCCAGTGGACTTTCCTCTGTTGAGTGTTTCCAGTTGCTTTCCTATTCCTTGGACACTTATTTCGATGTCAGCCATTTTTTCGTTTGTGCGAGGATCTAGAGAAGGAACTGCAGTGCGGTCTTCCTCTGTGAAACAGCTTTAGAAAGATCCATGAGACTAGGAGAGTGTTTCAAATCTTTATTGGAGTATTGCTGTACGTGACTCACGGCGTCGGTCGCGATTGGCCAGTGAGGTCTGGGCTCTGCCAGAGGCAGCAAAGCTGCAGTGCGTCCACAAATAACGCACTTGCTGCTAGGAGCTGGTGGGGTGAAGACTGGCTGTCACGCGACTGGTGTGGCGAGCCCTGCAATCGCACAGAACCGTGTGTGCCCCTACTGGAGCACTGGAGCACTGAGCGCCGAGACAGAGAATTGAATACGGCGTCTCCAGCCTCTGCCGTCACCAGTTGCCGAGCTGGGACGGCACTGCGACCACCGACTCCGTACAGACGCCATGCTAGTTAACTCCCTTCAGAAGTCAGCTGTTCCGTTTTAATGCTTTCAGTGTGTACTTCGGCTATCTCACTGGCGTTTGAACCTATTTTACAGTATCATTCCTGTAATTTACTAATTATTCTTACAGTCACTGATCTCATTCCTGTATTATTCACATAACATCGCGTTTATCGTGCCCATCCTCCTTTGACAGGGCTAGAGTTCATCGTTAGAATTCGTTGTCCAGGAATTGATAGTTCAGTTGTTTATCTCACTGTGTTTTGCTTATCGAAACTAAATCTGATTTTTAGAGTCACCATTTTTTCTGTTACTATGTTATTAATTAATGAGTGTGGTGTGGTATCCATAGTGATATGCTTCATTTGGTCAGCGCTATTAATTAACAATGTACTTGATGATAATATTCAGTTGATGGTGGACGACATTATCACTTCCTTCAATTAAACTGCATAATCGTATGAGCTGCTTCCATTCTCTGTGAGTCACCGGAGGTTGGACTCTGGCCACACAGGGTATGCAAAACAGCACAGCTGGCACCCTTCATGAGATCCTGGCGGCTCCTTGCTCTCCTTGCTAGGATTCATTTTCGATATCCTGCGACCTTCTGGTTTCCATTGTCAATTTTTTTAATTAATCGTATTTAACCGGAAAATACGGAGAATCACTTATTAATAAATGACAATCTAACATTTAAATTAACCGTAAGTTGTAACAGAATTTACTAATTTGTACTTTTTCCTTGGAAAGGGTGCTGAGTAATCGTCTGTCTTTGTCCTGAATTTCGTCATCGTTCTTTGTGTTTCCCTAGATTCTACTGCCTTTGTATAATGAGTAGATCAACAATTTGGCTATTTGATGGAATGTATGTAAATTTAGGGTTCCTATTTGGTTATAGTATTAACCTGTGCTCGTGCAATGATACAACCTGTAAGCTGTGCTGGCCGGTGTGGCCGATCGGTTCTAAGCGAACCTGCGATCGCTACGGTCGCAGGTTCGAATTCTGCCTCGGGCATGGATGTGTGTGTTGTCCTTAGGTTAGTTAGGTTTAAGTAGTTCTAAGTTCTAAGGGAGTCATGACCTCAGATGTTAAGTCTCATAGTGCTCAGAGCCATTTGAATCATTTGTAAGCTGCGAACATGGAGATCTAACAAGGATATGCACATAGTTCAGAGGTATAAGAAAGACGTGAGAGAAATATAGACCAGTCATTAGCATTAAACGGAGAAACCGATAACACAGAGATCAAACAGAAAGTGAGGTTTTAAGTGAAGGGAATGTGACAGTACCTTAGTCAACGCAAATTTCCATACCAGGTGGCCACGAAAACATCATACAAATTGCTGCCGATCGCACTCCAAACTCGTTTTCAGGCCTACCTAATCAAAGTCAGTTACTACTGTTTCAAACATTATTGGATACGTGAAATCAGCTGTATCAGTGGTATAAATTATCGGAACGTGGACGATGACGAAATAACAAAGCACTTTGTTCGGATCCAAAGTACTCGCAGTTTCTGGCAGTATTAAATAATCCGAAAATTTGGATTGAGCAGTTCCATAATGATCTTTCCAGGTATTGATGAGCCGGTTATAAAATCAACTTTATTTGCTCACAATTTGAATGTCCATCTCAAAGCTTCAAAGTCCTTAGACGCAACATTTGTAGAGAAGGAGCTCATACGGACCTGCCAAACCGAACTCCCAGTCTGTATTCAGAAAAGCGTTACGTCATAAGGTTCTGGGCTGGAAAATGCGGGCACATTCTGGTTTTTGCTTGGTTTACTTGCCTATGATCAGGAAACTGTGGTCAGAGAAGCAGTGCGCTTCATACAGGTGCACTACATTTCATCACAAAATGGGTCAATGAATGAGAACTGACGAGAAATGTACCTGCCCCACAGGAAATGCTAACAAGTGGGAGAGAGACAATTGTTGGGCAGAGCCATACCGAATAGACAATAGGCGAGATCACAGAGGAAGGTAGGAGAGTTTCAGAAGTCGATGAAGTGCACGGCGCAGATCAACAAAGGACTTCACAAAGAACATGAGGACAGACTGACCAGTGGGCGAGGCTGCGCTTCGCTACTAGAAGGAATTCACCTGCCAGGAGCCTTGCTTATCGATTTCGATGATATAAAGAAGAAACTATCAGAATGTGCTGCACAATTTAACAACAGAACAGAAGGTATTGTGTACGCAGTGCTTGATGTGACGATAGGTGACGTAACTGTACCGCACATTTTAGTTTCGGGAACGTAAGTCTCGGTGCTCGATAAGGACGTATATGACATGTGCAAGAACGATAAAAAGTGACCGATGTTAAAATGTAGTGATGAGAGTGTGGGGTCCAATACAAAGAAAATGTACAGAAGTAAAGAAGCAAGTCAGAGCTGACTTTGGGTGTCAGCCACACATGGTTAGTACATACTTTATCATACGAAACCTGTCACTGAAATCTATTCTTGGGATCGACTTTCTGAAGTTACACAATATGCTGGTGTACTCTAAACAGAGGTATGCAGTAATGCAATCAGAAGGAAACGAATTCAAACTGAGTTTCAAGGACAATCAGGGTGTTTCGTGCAAGGGAAATATTGAAATGTTCGGTGTCTTTTGAATAGTAAGGGAACCATATTACTACAAAACTCATAAATTCGAATAAAGAACATAGGTAAAAAAGTACGAACAGAAAGAAGAGAGACAATTCCTGATGGAAGTTTATTATCCCAAAGCGAAGTCGCTAGGTTAATGGATGTAGATTTCAGAAGAGATGAAGGAGACACTGAACTACCTGGGTCAGTTGGGGTACTGAAAACAGGGACAATCTATGAAGTAGTCACAGAAAATAACAAATCAGAGGATCTGATGAGGATGGTGACGAGAAGACAAAGAAATTAATTATAAGTATTTATGTTGCTTACTCTAGCCAAAGCTAGGAAACATTTAATGTGCTTCTCCATAAAGAAAAAAAAAGCTGAACACGAGGTTGCTATTTTCTTAAGAGGACGACGACTCCAGTGGAGATGAGTTTGATTGCATAAACGGAGGACTTAGTATTAAACAAAAAGAGGAATGTGTTACGGGCATAGGAGGTCTGCACTTCTACTGATGGAAACGGAGCAAAACGCTGCCGTGGTGTTAAATAACGACGACGAGGACAACTGACAAGATACGTTGTTTGACGTCAGTGGTGAGAATAGTCATTTGACGTTGGAAGAATTATAGGTTAAGTTAGATTATGGGTACTTAATTAAGTAATTAGTACTTTCTGCACTGGAAGTACAATGGCATAGGTCAGGAGGAGTGAATCAAAGGAACTTGCACTAGTATGCTGATAATTTGGGTAATTGTACTCAATAAAATAACTGAAAAGGAGAAGAAGATGAAGAGTGATGCAGATGGAACAATAAAGTGCTACTGAAATCAAGAAGATAATGCTAAAGCACATTTGCTATGTAAACTGCGTGAGGTAAGTGCGGAAACGAGCAGTACGTCGACGTTATTAAGAAATGTGTCTAAACAGGACCATTGTCACGTTATTCACTTCTTGGCTGCGGGAGGACAGACACCGGTAGACCTTCATGGGAGAATGAAGGATGCGCATGCGGCACCACGTCTGTCGAAAACAACTGTTGTGGAATGGTGAACGAAGGGATGCAGCTGCTTCGTGAGGACGTCGCCATATCGCAAATGTTGCAACGCACCTGATACAGTGGCTCTAGTTGGAGATACTCGAGCACCAGCCTCCAGAGTCCTGATATCTCCCCATGTGATTATCACGGCTTTGGTCCCTTAGAGAAAGGCCTTGAGGGGTCGCCAATTCATGTCGGCCGAAGAGGTGCAGCAGGTAGTTACGCACTTCTTCACGTAGCAGGACACGGTGTTTACCAAACTGGTTTCTTGAGCCTGGTGTGTCGGCGAGATGTTTACCTCTATGCTAGCGTCAATTTTGCATGATTTTTATACTGATTCTGAACTGTAAACTACGTGCCACACAGAGTCAGAAAGTTACTCATGAAAACTCCTTGGATATTAAGACAATGAGGAGTCGAAAATCAAAAGGTGGAAGACGCATTTCTCACTTTAAAAAATTTATTCAGTGGTAAATAACAATTTTCATAGTTGGGACGAGGTGAGAAGAAGAGAAGATTAATGATGAACAATGTGTTGATGATGGTTCAAATGGTTCAAATGGCTCTGAGCACTATGGGACTTAAGAGCTGAGGTCATCAGTCCCCCAGAACTTACCAGGAAAGTACTTGGGCTCGAACAAACACAAATACACCAAAATCGTGTGAGAAATAATGTAAAGGTCTCTTATTGCGCTAGTGATACTCCCGCATCTGCAAAACTTTGCAGTCGTCCGTTTGAGGCCTCTGCGTATGCCATGCCACATTGCACACTGACCTGCCGGTACGCCAGTCGGGACCAGTAGGGACGGTGCAGTGTGCCTCTGAAGTTGCGTTTTGTGACATTATTTGTGTACTGAAGCGTCAGATGGCTCGGCGATTGGTAATCAATCCTGCTAATGTATTGAGATTGGTTGAGATTAAGTTACAAAGAACCCTTCTTCGTGAAGGTGGTATTGGTGTAGAAGACGAATCATTCGCATGTTTTCTGGTATCTATCATAGTGCAGAAATATGAGCATAAGTTAGAAAAAGATACTGCTGTAACACTAACACATAATGATGATGATAGGGATGATAATGACGAACAACTCATTGCAAACGGTAGTGCTACGGCAAGTGCGGGAAGAGGCGATGGAAGCAGTGACAGTGAATACCAACCATCTCCCAAGAAGAAGGCAAGGGTTGCAAGTATCATAACGGCGTATGATGACAACTCACTGGAGAACATGTACGATGATTACTACGTAAGAGGTTTCGACACATACGACAAGCTTCTGAAAAGATACCCTAAACTGAGGTCTAAAAGCAATATTAAAAACATACTGGATTACACGGCAAAGAAAAGAGAAGGAAATACAGTTTTCAAAGGAAATCGTACACTGCTGTTCAAGACCATCAAGGAGCGTGTAATGGCGAAATTCGATGAAGCGCGAGAATGCGGTTCCGCCGTTCACAACATTGGGCATTGGACGTATCCAGAAATCTCGGGTGTGCAAACTTTACAGCTTCACTAGGATAACATCACGTCGTATCACTATGCTACAATCACGAAAAGATAAGGATGACAAAGAAGAGCTGATTGAAAGAGCTCAAACGATTTCCTTTGAAAACTGTATTTCCTTCTCTTTTCTTTGCCATGTAATCCAGTATGTTTTTAATATTGCTTTTAGACCTCAGTTTAGGGTATCTTTTCAGAAGCTTGTTGTATGTTGCTGAGGTCAATGAGCATTTCACGAGGGAAAGCATCGATATTAGTTCTGTATGGAACTGTGATCAGAGTCAGTTCAACTATGAACTTTCTTGTGACAGAACACTATCCATGAAAGGGGAGAGAAACACTGTCGCGATGTTGCAATCAGTTAACTGTGCAACACACAGTTACACGATCGATGTTGCTACATCAATGGACGGACGATTGGCAGACAAACTCTATATTTGCTTCCAAGAATCCAGTGGAAAGTTTGGACGCCGCGTGTCAAGGGAAATAGAAACGCGGTGCCCTCCAAATGTCGTCGATGCAAGTGTGAGTGGGATGACGAAACAACATCTGAAGACTTTTTCTGTCCTTTTTTAATCCACATTTGTCGATAAAGTCATTAGTACTTTGTGACTCCTGGTCTGGACATAAGGATGAACGAGTACTGCTGGAAGCATCTGGCGGAAAACATGTAGATTTAAAAAATCATTCCGCCTAAAACTACAAAATATGCACAACCTCTGGATGTGTTTTTCTTGAGGCAATATAAAATATATGCTAAGAGAATAACAGACTTCATTAACCTACGTTCCAGTAATATGCAGCCGAAATTGCACGACAGATTCTTTATCATGAATATGCATTCTGTCATTTACCATCAGTTATCTGCGGGAATATACAGACCAATGCTTCGTTACGCGTGGCAGAACGCTGGCTACGATATTGGTGAGCCAGTGAACAACTTCAAAAGTGTCATTAACTTGGCGTTCAACACTGATATTATAGAATGTGCTAATACGCCATGCGATCAACTTGCATTTCTTAAAAAAATGGCTCTGAGCACTATGGGACTCAACTGCTGTGGTCATTAGTCCCCTAGAACTTAGAACTACTTAAACCGAACTAACCTAAGGACATCACACACTTCCATGCCCGAGGCAGGATTCGACCCTGCGACCGTAGCAGTCTCACGGCTCCGGACTGCGCGCCTTTTATTTATTTATTTATTTTTTTTTGGTGAGGGAGGGCGGGGAAGGCAGAGTGATCAGGGGTCGTAACCCGAGGCCTGGTCACAGTGTCCCCCTCGTCCGTCAAGGAATCAAGGAATCAGGGATGGGAAGGACAAATCTTTTGTGGGAATCATTATTTATTTATTTATTTTTATTTACTGTTTTTTGATACAAAGTTAATGTGGTTTTACTTTATACCACAACAAAAATAAATGTATCTAGCACCGTATCGTGCCCTGAGTAAAAAAAAAAAAAACTCGGCACGTTCCTACACCGAGGTAATGTATATGGGGAAAACGAAAAAAAAGAGTGCTTCATACTGGATGTAGAAGAGTGTGTCGCTACTCTCCTTACGCTTCATCATCCAGGTACGTCTCCACGTATATCATGTTATTCCACCGAGAATCGAACTTAGTCTTGTCAGCTCACTCAATGGGTGTCGTCTCCTACCTGTTGATGATCCAGCTGCGTGGAGGGTCGCGTAGGGCACTCCCTAAGTAATTAGAAAAATACTGTGTGTATTTTGGGTTCCGTACGACCTTGCAATGACGTTCTTGTAGGTAGTTCCAAAAGTCGAATACATCTTTAGGTCCATCGTGAAATAAGTAGTGTACCGCATGCGCACGGATCCATGTAACAGCGTTGGTCTTGGCGCGCGGGAAATACTGTTGATCCGGAAATAGTAGAAACTGAGGTGTAATGTGTTCCGGAGTCACGCGTAGAAAATACGACAAAATTTGTCGCACCAAGCGCCATACGTCTTCTGCCGCGCCACATGTGAGACGGTGTTCGTCCGTGTCTGGTATCCCGCAGTCTACGCAGAGAGGCGATTCCGCCATGTTTATCTTGTGGAGGCGTGATCGGGTGATCTGTTTACCATTGACTGTGATATACCATGTGGATAGGACGGCTGTGTGCAGTGTAACCGCGTGAATCGTCTCCCACACCACCTTCCAATTAATCTGAGAGCTTTTGGTCTCCACGATGTTTGGCGGGCGCCTCTGCTGTAGGACATGATATATATCCCGCGCCGACGCCTGTTTCGTCGGTGCCACTGCGAAACGGACATAGCTGTGTTCAATGTAAAAGTTCCCGAAGTAATAGAAGGGTGGGGGTATGTCTTGCGTCGTCAGTGGGGGCATAAGGGAGGGCGGAGCTAAGGACTCCAACAGCAAACCCGTCAAACTTTCCAGGTGGTGGCGCCACAGCTTGATGTGTGAGCTGACATACAGGGCCGCAGCTCTGTCGTGGACATGGACTAGACCAAGACCTCCCCTTTCTGGGGGAAGGGTCAGTGACTCATAACTGACTTTGAAGAGCATGCCTGTACTGACGTAGGCTCCGAATGCCGCTAATAGACGTCGAGCCATCAGTACCGGTATTGGAAGAACACGCGTTATATGTGGAAGGCGCGATGCGAGGTAAACATTGACGAAGTGTGTCCATTGGAGAATGTCCAGGGTCCGCAGAAGAAGGTTGAAGATCTGGACCCGAATTTATTGTAATAAGCGGCGGTAGTTAAGAGCCGCAGTGCGCCGTATGTCGTTGTGAAACTCTATTCCGAGACATTTGATAGTGCCACGAAGCTGTAGGGGTTCGACACACGCTGGGGTCAACCCGTCTCCTATGGCGATGGCGACGGATTTGGCGACGTTGAGACAGCTGCCGGAAGCCACACCGTACGTGGTAATCCATTCTAGTGTTCTGTTGACATCGTCGCGATTTCGGAACACGAGGACCAGGTCGTCTGCATATGCTGTACAGCGAAATGTGACGTCACGTAGGGTAAGACCGGTGAGGCGTTGACGGAGGCCACAGAGGAGCGGTTCCAGTGCCAGAGCATATACACTCCTGGAAATTGAAATAAGAACACCGTGAATTCGTTGTCCCAGGAAGGGGAAACTTTATTGACACATTCCTGGGGTCAGATACATCACATGATCACATTGACAGAACCACAGGCACATAGACACAGGCAACAGAGCATGCACAATGTCGGCACTAGTACAGTGCATATCCACCTTTCGCAGCAATGCAGGCTGCTATTCTCCCATGGAGACGATCGTAGAGATGCTGGATGTAGTTCTGTGGAACGGCTTGCCATGCCATTTCCACCTGGCGCCTTAGTTGGACCAGCGTTCGTGCTGGACGTGCAGACCGCGTGAGACGACGCTTCATCCAGTCCCAAACATGCTCAATGGGGGACAGATCCGGAGATCTTGCTGGCCAGGGTAGTTGACTTACACCTTCTAGAGCACGGTGGGTGGCACGGGATACATGCGGACGTGCATTGTCCTGTTGGAACAGCAAGTTCCCTTGCCGGTCTAGGAATGGTAGAACGATGGGTTCGATGACGGTTTGGATGTACCGTGCACTATTCAGTGTCCCCTCGACGTTCACCAGAGGTGTACGGCCAGTGTAGGAGATCGCTCCCCACACCATGACGCCGGGTGTTGGCCCTGTGTGCCTCGGTCGTATGCAGTCCTGATTGTGGCGCTCACCTGCACGGCGCCAAACACGCATACGACCATCATTGGCACCAAAGCAGAAGCGACTCTCATCGCGGAACACGACACGTCTCCATTCGTCCCTCCATTGACGCCTGTCGCGACACCACTGGAGGCGGGCTGCACGGTGTTGGGGCGTGAGCAGAAGACGGCCTAACGGTGTGCGGGACCGTAGCCCAGCTTCATGGAGACGGTTGCGAATGGTCCTCGCCGATACCCCAGGAGCAACAGTGTCCCTAATTTGCTGGGAAGTGGCGGTGCGGTCCCCTACGGCACTGCGTAGGATCCTACGGTCTTGGCGTGCATCCGTGCGTCGCTGCGGTCCGGTCCCAGGTCGACGGGCACGTGCACCTTCCGCCGACCACTGGCGACATCATCGATGTACTGTGGAGACCTCACGCACCCACGTGTTGAACAATTCGGCGGTACGTCCACCCGGCCTCCCGCATGCCCACTATACGCCCTCGCTCAAAGTCCGTCAACTGCACATACGGTTCACGTCCACGCCGTCGCGGCATGCTACCAGTGTTAAAGAGTGCGATGGAGCTCCGTATGCCACGGCAAACTGGCTGACACTGACGGCGGTGGTGCACAAATGCTGCGCAGCTAGCGCCATTCGACGGCCAACACCGCGGTTCCTGGTGTGTCCACTGTGCCGTGCGTGTGATCATTGCCCTCTCGCAGTGTCCGGAGCAAGTATGGTGGGTCTGACACACCGGTGTCAATGTGTTCTTTTTTCCATTTCCAGGAGTGTAGTAACGTCGACAAGGGGCAGCCTTCACGCACGGAGCGGTAAATCGTGAGGGATTGCGAGAGACGCCCATTAACGAGTACTGTGGAAGTCGCCCCTCGGAGGAGGCGCATCACGAAGTCTGTGAATTGCTGTGGGTACTGCATATGCTGGAGAACGGACGTTAGGTACCCGTGATCCACTCGATCAAAAGCTTGGCTCCCGGGATGCGGCGTGCTCTGGCTAGGGCTATTAAGTCACGGTATCGACACAGTGCTGTGTGGATGTTGTTAATACCCCCTAGGGAAGTCTGACCTTGCGAGATGACGTAAGGTAGGGTCGGTCGTAGACGGTTTGCTAACAGACTGGTGAATATGTTCATGTCGCAGTTGACGAGTGTTAGCGGGCGGTAATCTTGTATTCGAGCCCCACCTTTAGGTTTGTGAACCTGTATAATTATTCCTTCTACGAAGGTCGCAGGGAGCGGCACCGCGGGGGACATAAGTTCCCGAAAGATGTCTGTTAACGTGGGAGCCAGTAAATAATGGAAAGTTCTATAAAACTCCACAGGGAGCCCGTCCGGGCCAGGAGATTTATTCGCCACTCCTTTACCGATGGCGTCGATAACTTCGCCTTCCGTAATGTCGTTCAATAATTCAGTTTGTAAATCCTGTGGGACAACGCCGTAAACCAGTTGTGAGACTGCTGTCACCGTCGTTGGGTCGGAACATTGAGCAGAATAAAGTCGTGCGTAATGGTCGAAGAAGGCTGCAGCAATATCGCGTTGTGTGGTGTGACGAAGGCCGTCCTCAGTGGTGCCGGCATGTATCAGCGCCCGTCTTCGCAGTGTACGTTCTCGGATGACGTGGTACATGGTGGCTCGTTCCGTTGCGAGTCTGTCTTGTGTTCGCTCTCGGACGATCGTCCCTTCGAGGTGGCGGCGCATATGGGCTACGATCTGTGCTTTCGCACGCTGAAAACTGTCGTTCCGGTGTGGGTGGCAAGGAGGCGCATGCGCGAAGGACGGTGAAATAAAAATCAAGGGTCTGCCGCCTCCAAGCAGCAGTCTCACGACCATACGTAATAAAGGTTTTCCGTAGGGCCGGCTTGGCGCAGGTTAACCACCAACTAATCGACGTAGGATACTTTGGGAGGCGGCGGACGCACAAACTCCACGTGTCTTCGATGGCGCGTTGACAATCCGGAGAAGCGAGATGAGCAAGGTTTAATTTCCAGGGATGTCGGCTACGCCACACCCGTTGGCGACGAAGGGCGACGGCACATATATAGGCCTCGTGATCAGAAAAGGCTACTGGCCACACCTCCGCGTCACTCACCGTTTCCGCGAGAGGACGGGAGACGTAAATCCTATCGATGCGACTAGACGAGTGACTCGTGAAACGGGTGTATCCAGGTCTATTTCCTCGAACATGTTCCCATGTATCTACCTGCTGGAGATCGTCGATGAGTGTCACAAGTTCGAGGCACGGTGAATGGCGTGGCAGCTGATCTTTAGGTGCTTGGGTGCAATTGAAATCGCCCCCTGATATCAAGTCATCGTGCCTGCCCTGAAAAAGGGGTGCTATTCCTTCTGCGAAGAAGAGCGATCGGTCACCACGGCGATTCGTTCCGGAAGGGGCGTACACATTGATAAAGCGGACGCCTTGCACAGTTACGGCCATTCCTCTAGCGTCGGGGAGATATCGGACTTCGTCCGCCTCGAGGCCCTCTCTGAGGAGAATTGCGACTCCACTGTTAGTTGGCGAGGCGTGGGACACATGAGCCGTATAACCATACATCCTCGGGAAATCGGCGACGAAGACTTCTTGGAGAAAGACAATGTCAACGTCTGATGCATTGAGCATGTCTTGGAGCAGCAACAACTTAGTACGTGTCCGAATAGTGTTAATGTTGATGGTCGTTAAGCGATAAGTCTGTAGATCGTCTCCTGCGGTGGGGGCCGCCGTCAGTGTCGCCGTAAAAGGTGGGGCCTGTGATCTGCTGGCCGCGTCCGCGCCGTCATCTGTTGCTACTCGGGAGGGGCCGAGTTGTGGGAGGAGAGACCCCTCTTCTCATCCACCACAACGGCCGTAGAATCGTCTTCAATGTCATCCGCCCAAGGTCCGTAAGTTAACGGTGGCTGCGGTAGAACACTTGTGGGCTCAGTGACTAAGGGTGAATCCGCAGTTGTTTTCGGTTGTGTACCAACGGCGGGTAATGTGTTGGCCATCCGTTTGCCCGAGAGAGCGGAATCGTGTTTGTCAAAATCAGACATAGTGACCGGTGAGGGCGATCTCATGTAATCCATTTTCCTCGTCGTTTCGTCGGCCGTCCGGTCGTCAACTGGAGAAGACGTCCGCTGGAGGCAATCGTCTGAGGGTGTGCGACGTCGCTTTTTATGTTTTTTCGGTGACCTTTGTTTGCGGACGTGGGTTTCTGTGTCCGAAAGAGCTTGTGGCTCCCGTATAGCATCCCCCTCAGGTAGAAAGGCAGAGGTTGGTACAACCCTAGCGTCGAGTTCCATTCTCTCGTCCGAATCTTCATGTGGAGTCGATGGGCGGCGTTCTGCAACCTCTGCAGACACCGTAATGGTGTTGGTCAATCCAGGACCGGCGACAGGCGCGCATTCTAACGCTTCCTGTCTTCTTGGGGGGTTGTCGTCTGTCATAACAGTCGATCGTGTCACCTCTGCGTAATTGAGGGGGAGGGCCGTGAGCATAGGAGGTGGTGTCGTGTCATGCAATGGAAGTTGTGTAACCCGACGTTGAATACACACCGAGCGCACATGACCCTCCTGGCCGCAACCAGAACAAGTACGAGGTTGTCCGTCGTACATTACTATTGCTCGACAGCCACCTATGACTTAGGACGGCACATGTTTCTTTAATTCAATTTTCACTTGACGGACGCCGTTGAGGACCTGGTACGTCTCGAAGGTGTTCCATTTTTCGGCCACGTGACTAATTACCGTCCCATAAGGGCGGAAAGCTGAGGTAACGACGTCCGGTGGTACTTCGAAAGGGAGTTCGAAGACTCTTAGTGTGCGTAATCCTAGTCCAGCATGGTCAACAGTAACCTCTCCGATGTGACCATCGGAGTGTTTGAACTTGAGAGTATTCGCGCATCTGTTCACAACTGCGTGACATAACTGGTCATCGACCATCTTGACGTAAACGACGCTACTTGTGATGGATAGGTGGATACCGATGATGTGCTGTGTTGGTATTTGAACTTCGTCACGAATGAATCGTTCGACTTCAAAGGCTCGTGGTCGTGCGTAGTCGGGCTGGAAGCTGATCGTGATGGTAGCTTTTCTGTACGAATGAGCCATGGCGACTCAGTGTTAACGGACGCGAGTATTAGCCGCGGCGAGGAAGTAAACAAACTACGCGCGCTCGCGACTCTGCGGACGGGACGTAAACAAGACGTCCTCGCCGCTCACCGGTCGAAAGCAGACTGAACGCCTAGAACCGCGAGATCACCGCGGCCGGCTGCATTTCTTCACTGTGCGTTTAGCAGTACGATAAACCGCAATCGCGATAGGTTACAATCCGACCTTTATCAAAGTCGGAAACGTGATGGTACGCATTTCCCCTCCTTACACGAGGCATCACAACAACGTTTCACCAGGTAGCGCCGGTCAACTGCTGTTTGTGTATGAGAAATCGGTTGGGACCCTTCCTCATGTCAGCACTTTGTAGGTGTCGCCACCGGCGCCAACCTTGTGTTAATGCTCTGAGAAGCTAATCATTTGCATATCACAGCATCTTCTTCCTGTCGGTTAAATTTCGTGTCTGTAGGACCTCATCTTCGTGGTGTAGCAATTTTAATGTCCAGTAGTGTATGTTGTGTGGCAGTTCCAGAAACGACTGGCCTCTTAACAGTATATATGGCAGCGTGGGAAGAACTCATTACTAAATTTGTTGGTGATTTGGAGTTATAACAGCTGAGAAATTTAACGCACAGAGCAGCTTCTTTCTGTCAGCAGCAAAGGCTCTAACTCGTCTAGGTGTCAGCCCATTCAGAGATAGGTGCTTCCTCAACTTCAGGCAGCCTAGTGGCTGGTGAGAGGCGGTGTGGCAGTCTTTTGAACTCCCATGGTCAGATGTTTTGAATGAATGAGAGATCTGGAGATCACACTGACCAGGACAACAGTCGAACTCCCTTTATATCAACAACTAGAAGAGAAACATATGGTCTCTGATTATTCAGTTGAAAGATAACATACAAAATACATAACACAGGGCATAATTAACGGCTTTTATAGTACAGAAAAGCAACAACCGATGTCCAAATTCCCTGTTATACAGAAGATATGTGATCGTTTTACATACCCAATGGCAACAAATACCATTACCCCATATGCTGGAAACTTGAGACAAAGACGTATGCAGTCAGGCAACATGATGATCAAAACATTCCTGTCAAGACAGTTACCGAAATGGAATCGTCGTACCCCTCTGCAGCATAGTGAGCCATGCTCTCTGGAGCATATTGTGGTCGCTGGTACTGTGGTAGTCCACTGGAAGGTGGCATCCAGTAGTGGCATGGTGGTGCATCATTGTCAGCAGCAGGTGACAGAGAGCAGCCCTGGCTCCTGAGCAGCAGCGTAAACAGACCGGATCAAGTGGTGTCAACTCGCAGGTTCCAGGATGTCTGCAGGCGATGGCGTGTGCCTGTTCTGGGCGTTTGACAGTAACAGTGTGACTTGCACTGGCCAGCAGATAGGAACGGAGCAGCTGAGCAACTAGATGACCCGTTGCTCACCAGGGAGGTTGTCATCAGTAGGTGACTCGACGGTGCGATGGTGTCAAGTTGACTGCATGCACACTTCAGCCCAGGCAGAGGTCTAGAGCTAATCGCAGCGAAGTCAGACGGCTGAAATTGGCTGCTCTATCGTCAACAGCAAGCGGTCTTCGTCTCACAGTTATTGGATTGTGTTGACTCCGTCACTGAGCGTAGTGTGCGCCTGCATACTACTCAGCACCGCCTGAGAAAGATAATCTGGTTTGTGTAGTATATATGTGAGACAGCTGGCCTGTGTTTCTCCAACTGCAGCACTCCCATCCTTGAAACTGTAGCAGGGTGGAGTGGGTCGGCTCTATCATGGTGACTTTATTTCCTCTGGTTTTCCTTCCCGGTCAACTCTTTCCTTGCTGTAGCTGTAAGAGGTCACAGTTTCGACTTTTGGAGGCACTGGCTGAACTCTCCTGCTTCATCAGTGTCCTAAATGACTTGGTGGCCAGGCTGATGGGCAGTTCTGCCCTTCTGGCATCGTCCTCCTGATCGACGCAGCAACATTTAATCGCCCCCAATGAAGTTATGGTGCAACATCCTCAAAAAATCCGGTCTCTGGATTCTAAAGTGTTTCATTGTCTGACAAAGTACAGAATACCCCAATTCTCCATACTCTAATCGAGCGTAAACTACATGACTTGTTGGCTGATTAACAACCATTACGAACCATCTCATAACAAACTATGAAAATGATATTACCAAATATCCTCTTATTACGAAATTCCTTAACAAATCGTCCAACAGCGAATGCTTCCATACAGTCTACTTCACATGTTTGGTATTGCTTGTTGTTTATCAGATGGTTTCGTAACCCATTGCCTCCGTTCAACATTCTGAACTTTGTTTTTGAAATCAATGTTCACATTTCCTTTTCCTAGAAAATACATTCTTAAAATTAATGTTACAGAAAGACCACATGCGGCACTACCACATAAAATACGTAAGTTGGAACTTAAATAGTGCCAACTATTTCTTTACAATCGACACAAAAGAGTTGCTACTATCCTTCAAAGTAGTTACCAGCGTTGTGTAGCACCCTTTGGCAACGATGTGGAAGGCGTAGTATACCGTTAGCACAGCCTGTTCTGTTGGTGGTGAGAATGGAGCGGTCTACTGCCTGTCGAACCTCTGGAACAGCTCTGAACCGAATGCCACGATGTGGTTCCTTTATCTTCGGAATCAAATCCGTCACAAGGGCTTCAGTCCGGGGAGTATGGTGCATGGTACAGTACTTCCCAGTCCCATCGACCGAACAGAGCAGCCACAGCTTGCACTGTATGTGTCAGCGCATTGTCGTGCAAAATGATGGGTGGGTTGCGCAGAAAGTGTCGCCGCTTCTTTCGCAAAGCTGGTCGTTTTTGGAGCATCACCTGCGACCAGCTTTGCGAAAGCATGAAGCTATTTGTGCCTTCCCGGCTGCACTTAGCAGTAATATACGGTGGTAATTGCTGCACTCACTTCTGTCCCCTTTCTGTTTTGTACAGAGTAATAGTTTTCGAGTTCCGCATACTCAGTGGGATGTATTGTTCTTCCCAGCTGATTGTGAGAAGTGAATGTAGGTGTTTGAGAAGAACAGTTTTGTTACACTTAATAAGCTTTGCGAGGTCTCCACTTCACCTGGAGCCTTTCCATTAGCAAAGGAAAAATTTTGCTCTACTTCCTCCGTAACTAGCATTTGTTTTGATGGCATCAAGTTCACCCTTGATAAATTCATTCTCAGCTGCATACAACTCTAGATAGGGTTCAACCTAGCGTTCCATTCGTTTGCTCTAGTCAGTAATGACTTCACCTATTTTGAACTTCAGAGGAGCTGTTCATCTGACAGTTGGACAATTGCTTTCTCAAAATGTTGAAATGTGTGTGAAATCATACGGGACTCAACTGCTAAGATCATCAGTCCCTAAACTTACACATTTCTTAACCTAAATTATCCTAAGGACAAACACACACACACCCATGCCCTTGGGAGGACTTGAACCTCCGCCGGGACCATTGCTTTCTCAATACCATCATAAATTGCCTAAGTGTCCCCAGAATCCTCCACTTTCTGTATACCTGCACATATTTTCAGCAAGCACTTATTTGCACATCTCCTGGATATTTGCTGTTCGCTGTTCTTTGCTTCTCGAAAGTCATCCCGAGAGCTTCCATTTGAGTCTCATTTGTCTGCTTTCAAAAAAGAGGCTTTCCGTTTAGCCTCAATGACTGGCTCTACCTCTTCCAAATTATGCTCATATCAGTTGTTGTTTCTATTTTTTTTTATCCCATAGGCCAATACCGTCGAGATAGGTGACGCCAGAAAGTTGTGCCCATCTGTTATCAGTAGTCATTTTTGGTTGTACATTTACTAGTAATGAAGTTTCAGAATTACTGAAAAATTCCTGTTTTCGTCGTGAGTCATCTACATGATACGTGTTGATCCGGGGGTGATCACGCAGTTTGGCGTGATGATATTCCTTAGGGGTGAGACACATTATGCACTCCGCTAGAGCGTGGTCAGTGTTGCAATTAGCACTACGGCAGCTTCGTGTCAGTAGGACATTTTTGTGATCTGTAGGCCTAGCTATTACAAAATCAAGATGATTCCAGTAATGAGAGCGCGAGAGTCTCCAAAAATCCTTGTGTCGATCCTTAAGTTGAAAATGCGTGTTTTTAATACATTGTCCATACAAGTAGCAGACGTCTAGCAGTCTCTGATCATTTTCATTCGTTTATCTCACTCAATGATGACCCAGGAAAGTCGGACACATGTGAGTATCTGATCCAAATCGAGCATTACAGTTCCCTAGAATATATTATGACTCCGAGCCAGGTACTTTTGCTAGTATGCCAGTGAATAAATCAGAAAACGTACCCTTCTCTTCAATGCTGGATAATAAACTAGGAGCGTACACATTCAAGGTGTTGATAGTGCCAATTGAAGACCACATTTGTTAAGTAAGAATCTGCTTTGTTCCACCAGGTGCTGGCACAATATATTTTAACCCTACTCCGTGAAGTTTTGGCGCGCCTCGAGACTTCCCCTGCCAGAAGAATGTGTAATTTGCCTCTCTGATGGAGCCCGTGTGCGGGAGCCACGTCTCCTGCAGTCTCACAACGACCAAATTCAAGTGATGGAGTTCTGTGTCAGTTACGGCTGTTTACGAATGCGATCAATCTCTTGGGTATCGTCAATAAGCCTTGGGCACATGATCCTAACATTCCAGGTGGCAATACGAAATGGTGATTTCTTCATTATTTCATCTTTGTTTTTAGTAAGTGTACTATATGAACTGACTTGTTGAAGATTCCTTCTAAGCTCCACACACCTTATGAAGCTGGCGGACAGCCTCGGGACAGCAGGTTACTGGATGCTCCGCTTGAGGCGGGCAGTAGCTGTCCAGTGAGAGGCAATGACTTCTCCCTCAGTCGGAAGTGGCCCCTGTCGCACGTGTCTTACGTCAGTCAGACAGTGCTTATAGCCGGTAACTGCTCCTTCCCGTGTTGTGGCGATGTCCTTGAACGTCGCGGTAGAGACCTTAAATGTAGTACTAACTTTTTATTGTAACATCTTTGCGGCTGAATGCTGCTGACGCTTACTAGTTTATATGTTTCAGAACTACGAGGCATACTTCTTACTCAAAAAAATTATATATATACAATACACACACTGAAGAACGAAACAAACCGGTACAGCTGCTTAATTTCGTGCAGGGCCCCCACGAGCACGCAAAAGCGCCGCAAACACGAGTTGGCATGGTCGCGCCTAATGCCTGCTGGAGGGAACTGACACCGTGAATCCTACAGGGCTGTCTATTAGTCAATAAGAATACGTGGGGGTAGAGGTCTGAACAGCCCGTTGCAATGCACTCCAGATATGCTCAATAATCTTCATGTCTGGAGAGTTGTGGCCAGCGGAAGTGTTTAAACTCAGAAGAGTGTTCCTGGAGCCACTCTGTAGCAATTCTGGACGTGTGGGGTGTCGCTTCTTCCTGCTGGAATTTCCCAAGTCCGCCGGAATGCAGAATGGTCATGAACGGATGCAGGTGATCAGACAGCATGCCAGAGTCATATTTAGACCTATCAGGGGTTCCATATCACTCCAACTGAAAGCGCCCCACACCATTACAGAGCTTCCACCAGCTTAAACAGCCCCCTGCTGACATTCAGGGTCCATGGATTCATGATGCTGTCTCCATACCCGTACACGTCCATCCGCTCGATACAATTTGAAGCGAGGCTCGTACGACTAGCAATATGTTTCCTGTCATCAACAGTCCAGTGTTGACTGGCCCAGGCAGGGCAAAAGCTTTGTGTCGTGCAGTCATCAAGGTTACACGAGTGGGCCTTCGGCTCCTGTATCGATGATCTTTCGTTGAATGGGAGGCACACTGACACTTGTTGACGGCCCAGCATTCAAATCTGCAGCAATTTGCGGAAGGGTTGCACTTCTGTCACACTGAACAATTCTTTTCAGTCGTCGTTGGTCCCGTTCTTGAAGGATCTTCTTCGGCCGTAACGGTGTCAGAGATATGATGTTTCATCAGATTCCTGATATTCATAGTACACTCGTGAAATGGTCGTACGGGAAAATCCCCCCTTCATCGCCATATCTGAGGTGCTTTGTTCCATCGCTCGTGCGTCGACTATAACACCACGTTTAAACCCACTTAAATCTTGGTAACTTGCGATTGTAGCATCAGTAACGGACGTAACAACTGCGTCAGGCATTTGTTGTCCTATAGGAGTTGCCAACCGCAGCGCTGTATTCTGCCTGTTTACATACCCCTGTATTTGAATATGCAGGCCTATACCAGTTTCTTTGGCGCTTCAGTGTATGCAGCCCTTTCAAGTTTTCACCTGACACCCTTCCCCTCCTATCCTTCTCCCCATCTCCACACTCCTCTCCTCCATCTTGCCGATCCACTTCTATTGGTTGAAAAGTTTCTGGAAATTCAAATGGGAGTTGTCCCGTTAGCTGAATTACTTTGATTTATGACCAAAAAGTGACGACAAACACTTTGAGGTGGAAGGTTGAAGTGGACATCAAAACAAATATTTTTCCCTAATGTCATTTTTTCTTATGAGGATTATTTAAACCGGTAGAGGCCATATTACGCTCTTCAGTTGTAGGCAACTGTTGTCCACCAGTGTAGTAGTGCATTGTCTCTGTTTACTAATGGAGCGATACACCTGGAGTACACTGATATGGTTGGTGCGTACTACGTAGCACACCACAACGGACGAGCTGCACAGCGAGTTTATCAACAACAATATCGTAATCGCCGTATCCCGCATCATACGACCTTTGATGCTGTGTACCAACGTCTGCGTGAGACCGGGTCATTTTGCAGAGTACCTGGACAGGGACGCCGTCGCAAGGTAAGAACGCTGCAATTTGAGGAAGCTGTCTTGCAGCATGTGGAGCAGAATCCTTCAATCACCACTTGTGTAATTGCTCGTAACATGGGGACGAATCAGACGAATGTAAAAACAATTCTTCGAGAGCAATTGTTACGTCCATTTCACATAGAGCGTGTCCACAACCTGGAACCAGTTGATTACCCACCCAGAGCACAGTTTTCGCAGTGCTACCTGGAACAATGTGAAATGCATCCTATATTTCCATCCTCTGTGTTGTTTACCGATGAAACAACGTTCGGGCGTGATGGAGTATTCAACATGGACAATTCGCATGTTTGGAGTGAGGATAACCCACATGCCACAGTTACTAGCGCTCATCAAGGGCGGCGCCGACCGCGGCGGCCGAGCGGTTCTAGACGCTTCTGTCTGGAACCGTGCGTGTGCTACGGTCGCAGGTTCGAATCCTGCCTCGGACATTGATGTGTGTGATGTCCTTAGGTTAGTTAGGTTTAAGTAGTTCTAAGTTCTAGGAGACTGATGACCTCAGATGTTAAGTCCCATAGTGGTCAGAGGCATTTGAACCATTTGAACCATCAAGTGCAGTTCTTCGTTAATGTGTGGGTCGGTGTTGTTGGAGACTGTTTAATTGGGCCTTATCTGCTACCTAGGCCATTAAATGGCAGGCACTATTACAATTTCCTCGCCATAGCATTGCCAGAATTGCTGGAAGACGTCCCGCTCCCTACAAGACAATGCATGTGGTTCCAACATGACGGGGCGCCGGCACATTTCAGTCGTCGTGTGCGTCCATTGCTGAACCGACGGTTCCCAGAAACGCGGATTGACAGAGGTGGTCCTGTATCATGGCCTGTTCGATCCCCAGACATGTCCCCTCTGGACTTCTTGTGTGGGGAACTCCTGTTGCATCAGAAGAGGATCTGGTTGCCTGTATAGCAGCAGCAGCAGGAACAATTCAGGGTACTCCTGGGGATTTTGCCCGTGTCAGACAGAACATGATCCGACGTTGTAACCTTTGTTTACGTGCCAATGGAGGCATTTTTGAAAATCTACTGTAATTGAAATTGGGTTGTGTTGTCTCTTGGTCATAAAGAAATGGAAAAGTGTTTGTTGGTTTAATTAATTTGGAGCAAAGAAATCTTCCTCTACCGGTTTAAATGCTCCTCATAGGGAAAAATGACATTAGGGAAAAATATTTGTATTGATGTCCCCTACAACCTCCCAGAGTTTGTCGGTTTACATACTTTTCCCCCTGTAGTGTGAGGAGCCGGGGAAAGTGGTCAAGGCAGGCGACGTAGATGTTGTGGTACCCGGCGCTATTAGGTGCTCGCGTCTCTCAACATATTCCTGTCATACTCTCCCTGGAGCGCTCAGTCAACCTTGAAGCCTCACCTGTTTTCTGTGCCGCTCCTCGGTGTTACAGTGGTCTTTGTGGAACTTAGTTATGCTGATGTAAGGCACGTGGGCTGTTTGTGTTTTTATTGTGAAGTGGGAATGTGACTTAGGCCTTTCAATGAAATTGTGTGGAAAGTGAGTTATCTTGATTCCACAATCCTGCTTTATATATTCAGTTTTTGGTCATGCCATTAGAGGGTTACAGATTGTGTGTAATGGCGTCAAAGAGGCCAAAGTGGCGATCTCAGCGGTATCGTCTGCCCAGTTCGTGTGGTGGGAAAACGTAACAGTAGCCCCCAAAAGATGGCTCCATGGCGATAGTTACAGAAAGTCCTTACAACAATGAGCTAGAAATGGCAAATAAAGAATGAGAAGATAAAAGGAGGAAAAGCGGAAAACAGGCCCTCCTTGGGCAGTAAAAAGAAGAGTGCCAAGAGTAGAAAACTCAACCCTAGAAGACCTCTTTTCGACAGCAACGATGAAGACCTGGAGTCCGTTACTGTGAAGAAAAATTTTGAAATGCAAGGCGAGAAGAACAGTGGATTTAGTGCCAGTTGTGTTGACTCAGGCCACGGGGGTGTTGGAACACAGTTTGACTTTTATTTGTGGAAAATGTAAATAAGTTAACTTAAATCATGTTTCACAGTAAAACTGATCTATACGCACGGCACACACACACACGATATACACACAATACATTCACATAAATCACACCTCTTTCCATTCAGCAATAGCGAGAACAAATAGGCCATTGTCTTACGAGGGTTGCACATAAAGTAATGCACCGCATTTTTTTCTTCAACAATTCTTTATTGAACATAATGAGAATTACACACACGAAAGGATGGTGTTTTATCTATACACCCTCGTCCTGATGGCGGAGCCAGTGCTTCACTGTGTGAACTTCCTTTGCTGATTGACAGGTGCAACGCCAACTGCCGAGTCGTAATGCGTTTGTCCTCGCGAATGACAACATCAGCTGTCTGCAGCATGTCAGGTGTGACAGCAGTGGACGATCTCCCCGACCGCTGTAAATCCTGGAGCTCCGCCGAACCGCCTTCTGATGACCTCACCATCCGTGTACAGCGACAAACTGTACTTCTGTCGACTGCAGAGCGTCTGCACAAGCGTTTGTGAATATTCCCCACAGTTTCTCTCTCTGCAGTGAGAATTAAAAGACGGCACGTTGCTTACAACGTACATCACCTACAGACACCATTTTGAAACAGTCCTGCAGCTACGCTATCTGTTGGAAGTGACGGAAACTTGGCACGCTCACTCAAGAGACTTCAGATAATACAGACGTAACGTTTAGCATTGTTTTCTTCTAAGAGAAAAAATGTAGTTCTTTACTTTCTGGACAATCCTCGTAGTTTACAGGTCTGTACAAGGCAAAATCTAAATGATGCAAGGTTTACTGAACAAATTGATATTACTAAACACGTGCCACACATAATTTTTATCTGCAGAGGAAATCTACCACAACTTGGCAGGGCGCATTATACAGCAGTTGGCTAAAATGCAGATGCTGATCCACAGATGTGTAAACACTCCATCCCCATGCCATACAGTCACTAACAGCACAGAGATCCACACACATTACACAGTACAGAGATCTACACGCGTTTGCTTGGTTACGACTTTTAAGAGTGGTGAATTTCCTGTGTAGTAATGACATGTGGGCTTCAGCGACCACCATGAGTGTTAAGGGTCTCCGATAAGGATGACAGCTCGGCTTTCCGTCGCTGATTAAACATATTTTTACTATCTATTACCTATCTCGTCTAAGTTCCATAAAACCTATAGTAATGTCACTCATACAGTGATCACAGTGCTAGGGTACCTTCTGACATTAACAGTTACTTTGTTTTCTACTTCAGTTGTACACAGGTGGCTGGGTGAGATGATGTATTCGCTTGGGAGTGATATCCTGAGTTAGAAAATATTAAGCCTGATACTTTGATAAATATAAACCACTAAAAGTTATCCTCACATATGTGTTTTGAAGTGCAGAGAAACGTAATGCATAGATAAGACATATACATGCAGCATATCTTCTCAATTTCATTAAATGCCCTGATATATATCTTACTGACTAAAGAATATAGTATTAACATGTATTTATAACTCTATGGTAGGATTAAACCTTTCTTGTACTAAAAGTACAAAATGTGTTTTTTAACAATGTACCCCATATCAGAGGCATATCTATACTTTAATAAATAACAGTTCCAAGAAACTTTCGTCTATATGCGTAATAATCGTTTCTATAACTGATTCTCTTAGGATTTCTGATAGTATTTACAGTTACACGTAAGCAAGCAGAACTGCAAAAATTTACACCATACAGCTCTACATGTTACAGCAAAATTGTGGCAGGCTACTCTGCTGGCAGCAAAACCTTGGTTCAAGGATTTTATGGATATGTAGTCGAAAAATACAAGTACCACAAATTGCAGTTGTATCACTGTATATATGTCTGTATTACAGTGGTAAATACATCATCCTCTTTTTTTAACAAAAACGGGATCATTTCTGCTTTTATAAGCAAAGGAAGCAGTGGGAGGGTGGCAATGCCCTGTAGTTAATAAAGTGGGGAATGGGTAAATTAGCTTCTTGGAAAAGGTATCCTACAGCATACATTAAAATGCATGTTACATAATTTTGAACATGGTTCCGTGCCCAAAAAACTCCATACAGCACACTGCACCCATAACGTGGTACTAACTACATCACAAAGCTCACTTAATAATTGCAGTGAAGCTACTCTTAAAGGTCTATCGAATTAGGAAGCTGGAACAGATGGATATCTGACCTGTTAAGCGTAGGAGAAGTTTTGGTTGAACCACCTCAGAGTTTAGTTTATCCTCGGCATGTTGTTCCCCATTCACATTACCAGCGCCACATATCAACCAGGGTAAGCCAGTCCTGAGCCTGACAGTTGCCTGGGCGAGACGAAATGACATCTCATTTTAGAAAGACATCGAGGCCAATACTTTCACAAATATATGCCACAGTCGTTCAGGGTATTTAGAATAATAGTAAACCTACAAAACGGATGCGGGTTGATAGTCGTAATACATAGGGATGATTACACACCGGTAGACTCTGTTATTTATAAATTCGTTATTCGTGTTTTAGTATGCACGCCATTTTAGTTTTAAATCCAATTCTGCCATCTGATAACAGTATGCAGAAGCAGTAACGCGTTAGCTCTTCTCAGCGCTCATCCTGTGCCTTGTTTGCCGAGACATGAGCTATGAGTTTGGGTCAGTAGAGCTGTGAAGTTGCACTCGATGGGATCTGTATTTGAAATGTTGGGTTAAAGAAAAGAAATTGTGCCTGTAAAGGAAAAGAAGCTTGTACGAAGATCGTATCCATCAGAAACAAAGAGAAAACTTAGGATCACTATGACAGTGGTGAGAATACTGTTGACATCCTGTGAGAACTGTTCGTGACAACGTGGAATCACTTTGGAAAACTGCTCACTATTCAACTCAAAAAGTATGACTAGAGTGAGCATATCTTGCTCAGATACGATGGAAAGAATGGAAAAAATGCCAAGCCATTGGACAGAAAACAACACCAGACAACACATGCCTCTTTCTGCAGCTGCCAATCAAGCTGAAGCCAAGAGCTTGTACGCAGATTTAACGAAAGAAAGTAATGAGCTCTTCCACCTCAGTTTGATTTGATAGCTTCAAGCATCGTTTTGACTTTGACAACATTAACAGGACAGGGAGAGATAGTTGCAGCAGATGAATTTAGAGCCGAAGAATTTAAAAGAGGTTAAAAAAATTGTGAATGAAAGAGGCTATACAGCGAAGCAGCTTTCCGACCATGGTGAAACAAGCTTATTTTGGAAACGAATCCATAGCCATATGTTCATGTCTACTCGATTTAAAGCTGCGTCTTCTTTTTGGAGGAAACGATGCAGGGGATTGCAAATTAACACCCCTAATTATGTACAATTCTCAAAATCCTAGGGCGCTAAAGGGTTGTGACTAGAGCACGCTGGGAGTTCATTGGAGTTGAAATAATGATTGTGGTGTTTTATTGTGTATTTTAGTGTGATATTTTTAAGTGTAGCGTAATCCCACATCTTATACTAAAAATAACGTGATTTATTCGAATTAGATATGCGCGGTGATTCGGCGAAACGTATCTGTTGATTTCAACAAGAATTACCTGTATCTCAAATCATGGATCAGAATTTTCAAAAACGTTGCAAACAAATTTTTGACGTCAGTCTCCATACTAACTAAAAAATAGATATTACCAAATTGAGGTTGGTTCCCATAAACAATGTTATTCCATAGCTCTCAGGAAAAAGTAACAGTTTGGTAATCGGACTTAAAAGAGAATGAAATCTGGAGTATATGGTGAAAACAACCACGTTAATGGAAGAATAGACACTACTATTGAAAAAGGAGCAGACCATTGAGGATGTACCAACAAAATTAACCAATTAATTTAAACACAGTATTTGAAAACTTTCGTTGAAACTGGGGAACACAGTCTGTCAGCATTTTCTCTTAATACCGATGGAAAGTGACCACATGTTGGAGTAGTCGGGAATCAGTGAATCTGTGGACTTTTACTACATTCCATGTATACGGTCTGGAGACCTATTAGCCTGGCTTTCCCTGCATTCTCTCTGGTTATATTAACACAAGATTCAACAAAGCTACATACATTTTGTTGCAGGATCGTTTAGTTCATGCAAGAATATTACAGGGAGACTCAATAACCAACTCCAGTTGTAGATGCTACATGAAGGGTGTTGCGAACCTTGAAGAGCTTTTTTCTGTTGATAAAAAAATCCAGGAGAGTAATATGCGGGCGGTATATTACATTTAACACTTACATCTTGTAAAATGCCACAAAGCTGAATTAGAAGTGATAATCTGGTTTTACCAACACTCTCATTTTCCTCGCAAATGGAAGAAGGTTGAAGGTTAATATACTGTCCACCACATACACAGCAACATAGAAAACTTAGAGCGAGTCAAAAAATAGCTATAGCGAAGTAGTTGTTGAAAGTCAGCGACCTGTTTAACGCTCATGGCCCATAGCGGTGATACCCACAACACAGCATTCTGACTGAACATTACAAACAATGTACAGAAAACAGAGTACCCCGTCAAAGAGAACCAGTAATGGGAGTACTTTTCACCTTGCAGTTGAACTACAGTATAACAGAGAAAATTGCTAGTCGCTGGAGAACTGCTGTTGCATTGTACCAAAGAAGTCATCAGATAGAATGGGGCAGTATAGATTTCACTGTGGTGATCTATACTTAAGTCGTGGAAGAGTCACATATGTATATCTCATATGTACAGAAACTCTCCATAGTTTACAGCAGTGAAGTACTTTTGCACAACACATCTAAATACGTTGTGCGTTTTGGCTGATAGACACACACTATATTAATGTCCGCTAGTAAGTGTCCAGATACTTTTGATCTTATTCTAACTCGATACAGGTTGGGTAGTTCAAATGTAGGCTAACTGTCCCTGTTATCTGAAACAAATTAATTTGGCATCCTTCAAAACAATGAATTAGGAATTCAATGACAACCAAATGAAACAAGAATGACAATCAGTTAATTACATTAAAGTGACTCTTAAATCATCTACAAGCAATAACAACTCTAAAGTAAAACCTCGACACATGCGACTAAAGGGCCTTGACTAAGATTCTAATAATTGTATATCGAAATGTGACTGTTACATTCGTGAAGTTGTAGTGTGACTATAGTAATGTTAGTGTAATAGGTACATAGTTCTAGAGAAGGAAATGCGTTGTATGTGTGGCGTAGCTGAAAGTTTACCGTCGTTCAGAACTGAAAGAAAAACTTCAGAGTGAAGCTTGAAGTTATTGAAAAATTATAAAAAGGACTTTACTGTTGCCTTTGCTCATCTGCTTGGAGGTCGACCCTGACAGCAACGAAGGCCAGCGGAGGGGAAGGTTCGCAGTGGTGAAGATTCCCAGAGGTGAAGTCTCCCAGAGGTGAACTGATTTTGTACTGACTGATCCTTAAGAAGGAAGACTAGTATTTCTGAGTTTTGTACTCTTTACTTCAATCAGATTGATTGGGCTACATATATTATGAATGCTAACCAGTAAAAAGATCCCTTAGAGGACGCTGGACCCCTTTCCTGAGTTTTGCATCATGCGGCTAAACAGTAAAGCGCTTCCTGTTGTGTCTTCGTCAATGGTCGCAGCCAGAACTGGTGTGCCCAGACAGTTTCCGCCTGGCATCACGGTTGACGCTTTGACTTTCGCCACCAGCTACAAGCACGGTCCAATCAGCAATACCTGCGCCACCGAAAATGAGATGGGCTTCCCCATCGTGTTAGGCGGTGGCCACAGGCAGCAGCTGGTGGTTGCGTTCGACGGTTCTAGTTATGGAGTTCCAAGGAGGCAGTTCGTAGCTACAGTTTGTAGTGGAGATCAACCTGCAAGACTTGGTCTACAAGTGGAGTCGTCTGTAGCCTTCGCATGGGGGTAAGTGCTTACTGCAGTGATTGACAACGTGGACGCAGCACAGACATAGTCTCGTTGACATTGTATTCTGCAGCGCACATATTGACAGGCCACTGCTTATTTGCATCTGTCCGCAAGCACACCCAGCGAGTAGATGTACAACTTTAGTTACCTATCACAGCACGAGAAAGTATATATGTGTCTGTCACTAGTTTGTTCGCACTGTCACAGCTCCTCTGTCCGCTTTGGAGGACCTGAGGGACACGTGCGAACCATTTTATCCAGGCGCTGCGCGGAGTGTCGGCGCGGTTAGAGGCGTCATGCCAAAGTTTGTGCGGCCCATCACACCGGAGATTCGAGTCCTACCTCGGGCATGGCCGTGTGTGTTGTTCTTAGTAGAAGTTAGTTTAAGTAATGTGTAAGTATAGGGACCGATGACCTTAGCAGTTTGGTCCCTTAGGAATTTACACACATTTGTTTTTTTCTTCTACGCAGGCGACCAGCACACATCACTTCTTGCCATTGCGTGCATAAAAAAGGCATCTCACTCTCTTTCTGTGGCCAGTGAAGTGGGACTTCAGCAGCACAGTCGAGTTTCTGTCTCTAACTTCAAGTTTATTTAGTTTAGCCAAAATTGGCAGTTACGTAGCATAAACATTTAGTTTTTGTGGGCCCAACGTTCGAAATGGTCCATCGCTTACAAAGATATTTCAAATTGCAGGCTCTCATTCCATTTTCTAGATGTTTCGTATGGCGTCCGCTGCGTTCCAAAGAAATACTAAAACAATATTTATCTTCTTTCTACCTGTCAGTCATGAAAACAGCTACCGCTGGAGGACTTATACCATGGGAGATGGTATGTATGTAGTCTGCGGGGCACTCTTGTCCGGTTGCGCATGTTGGAGTTGAGTCTGATGAACAGAGTGTTACTGATCTGAGCCTCTGCCAGTGAATCCTTCTGAAAATTCCCGGAGGGGTGGTCTTCCTGTCTGGCTACGTGACCTCGTTGCTCACATGAGCTCTGCTGATTCAACACAGTCTGCTTACAGAGTGGCTGCTTACTTGTATAAACTACACAGTCCTGAAAAAGAAACATATTTTACGATAAGTAACTACTGATAATACCTAGTACTTACTTCATTTAATTTCGTGGTGTTGACTAACTATTCCGATCTGAGTTATTGACAAGTTATATAAGTTATTGACAAGTTTGAAATAAAAAAGGTTGTGTAACATTGCAGTGTATGCACAGTGTAGATCGCACAGTGGACTAGGAGCAGCTGAATGGGGGGCAGCTTCGTCATTGCTGGCGTATTAGTTATTATGGGTGCCAGAGGTATCTCCTCTTTGTGGCATTAACTTTATAGACCAGTAACACACTGCTCACAAAGGTACTGTCTTTGGAATGAAATGTATGTAATCGACACGCTTATAAAATAACTATTATATTAAATCCTCCCACAAACATCTTACGAAATGAATACAATGGGAAAACAGAGTTAGTTTGTAATATAGTGACAGGCTTTCTTTCCATGTGCCATTCTGAAGTGGAAATGGATGAATATTAAATGATGGTAATAGAAGATGTTCTGTATTGAGAACGAAATGTAAGTAATGGATTTGTTTCTAAGATAACTTTTTTCATTAGTTGGGGATTAAAAAAGATACGTTTAATCAGCTTAGGCAAGTCCTGCTAGCGTCCTCATTTGAGACCTTTGTTCTTGGTGGTGGTCTTTGCAACCCAGGTATTTCATAACTTTTTTAAAGTTTATAGTCAAAATGTGTGTGTGTGTGTGTGTGTGTGTGTGTGTGTGTGTGTGTGTGTGTGTGTAGCTCTATATTGAGGAACCATGCTACGAATTAATTTTATGTCAGGCTAATGAAATGTTTATGTATTTGTGGGTTAGCATATATATTTTATCCAGCTACTATGTAGTGTGCTCCAAAAAGGCGAAGTAGTAGATTTACTGGGTAGTACTGGTTTGCTTTGTAGTGACCCAGGCTATTGAAGGCCACTATGTATCATGATTGGTGAGAGAAAATGTTCTGAAGATGGTTGATTTCCTGTGTTTCTCGGTGTAAAACAGAGGTAGCATTAACAAGTGCATATTGACAAGATGTGCAACATCACAGCTATCCTCGACACAATGGGCTGCACGAGCTGTCGCAGTCGGTTTGCAGAATGTAGTGATGCTTCCAGAAGCACCTGTCGTGGGATGTGGACAGCTACCACCATCACACTGCGTGGCCAGCACGCCGCTGGAGGAGCAGCTGTGGCCTGCTCAGGGCCTCCAGAATGTGGCGGGCTATGCACCCTTACACTTTCTTTTCGATCCCTTGTCTTGTGCTCGGGTGTGATAGCCAACACTGGAAGTTCGATGCCAAGCATCAAATTACTGGTTACCAGTTAAGGGTAGACCAGAACTGTGACTGATGGTGTCTAGGCGGTGACCACAAGAGCGCACCTCTCCACCTCAGATTGTAGATAGCTTCTAGTCCATTGGCCGATGTCCATCAGAAGGAGGAGGCTGACACCAACCAGCCCTTCGCATTGATGAAGCTTTCTGAGCCCAGCAGGACTTAGGCACCAGGCAAAATGGGCCTTGGGCCAGAACTCGACAAGCTGATGAGTAGGCAGACAGCCAGTAGATCTTCATCACCAAGAGTTAGTCGCAGTTTCTATCAAGCAGAACTGACTGTCATCCTCTCTGGTTCCAGACACAGACAGAATGATAGCACAACTGAATACCTCGAACATCACTCAATTATTTACAGACTTCTTGCTACGATTCTGATATAGTTCTATTGGGAATAGGGCAAGAGTGGATTTGTTCACATTACTCGTCTCGTCAGCTTCTCATGGATAACTCCCACACAGGGCGTGGTTAGCTAAACTCAATATATTTGCAATGTCTTTCAGCACCATTCGAGTGCTTCAAGTAACAAAACCCTTGGTCACATTGTATGCCTGCGTTAGCTCTTCTGCATGTTTCGCCGGTGATGTGCCGCAAGTCCATCTGGCAAGAGTGTTGGATGTAATGTCAACAATAGTGCCCAGTGGCCTGCTTGATTAGCACATCAGCTGAGATAACCTGTATTTCCAGCTGCAGCCAGGGTGAAACCTTACAAACATTTTACAACTGGCACACCAAACAGTTTTAGGGGGCGGGGGGCAGTCGTTTTACAACTATTGCACTTTAAATGTGTTAAGAACAGACGAACCTTATTTCAGATGACACTGTCTGAAGCCAGTGCACACCTGGCTGCATGCAGTGTGCTAGCACAATGATACTGACATAGCCACCATTGCTACTTCAAATAATGTACAGCTAAGATAAAAAGTGTTACTGTACAGGGAATGGGCAGAGAGCATACCGTATCTCAGCAATGGAACGTCGTCACCGTTGGTCCTCGTCAAGAAGAAGGATGGCAGTTGGCGCTTTTGTGTTCAGGTTAAGTTTTTCTCAACCATGGACATGTACTCGGGATACTGGCAAATCGAAGTAGATGCTGATCGTGAGAAAATTGCATTTATCACCCCTGAGGACCTGTATGAATTTAAGGTAATGCCTTTGCTTTGTGTAATGCACCATCAACGTTTGAATGGATGATGGATAATCTTCTAAGGCACTTGAAGTGGACGATGTGTTTTGTTATTTAGATGACATTATAGTGTTCTCGGAGACATCTGATGAACACATAAAAAGACTGAGGGCCGTTCTTAAGTGAGTCCAACAAGGCAGACTGAAACTTGATCCAAGAAAGTGTCTCTTTGGAGCAAAAGAAATCAAAAGACTTCGGCACGTTGTATCAAACGAAGGTGTGCGGCCAGACCCAGAAACGGTGAGATCTATAACGAAATTTCCTATTCCTAATAGTATTAGAGATGTGAGAAGCTTCATCGGATTATGTTCTTATCAGCGTCACGTTATTAAAGACTTTTGTATCGAAGCCAGGCCACTCCAAGAGTTGCTAGAAACTGATGCTAAATTTATCAGGGTGGGCGGGGGCAGGGGGTGTTCAACAAGATTCTTTCGGTGTGTTGTGAAAAGCTCTGACGACTGACCCTGTACTTTATGATGAGAGAGCACCTATGGAGCTACACACAGATGCCAGTGGGTTCTAGTGAAAATTTCTGATGGAAAAGGGAAGGTTATAGCCTATGCTTCTAGAACACTTACAAAAGCGGAGAGAAAATACGCAACTATAGAAAGAGAATGTCTTGCTGTGATCTGCGCCATGTGCAAATTTTGACAGTATCTCTACGGAAGGCCATTCACAGTTGTTCATCATTCACTTTGTTGGCTAACAGGTCTTAAGGATCCAACAGGACGACTCGCCAGGTAGGCTCTACGTCTTCAACAGTATGACATTACCATAGTGTACAAAAGTGGAAGAAAGCACCGAGATGCCGACTGTCTCTCAAGAAACCCTGTGCAAGACCATCAAGATTTTGATGAAGATAGCGACTGTCTCGTTGCACTCCAGGATCTCTCTGCTGAGCACAAGAAGGACGCCAAGACATGTCAAATTATGTTTGCCTTAAATCGATCAGAGGATGTGAAAGGATAATTTAAGGTAGTTAATAGATTGCTTTGCAAGAAAAACTTTGATTCGTTTGGAAAGAGGTGGCTACTAGTGATTCCTAAACACCTGCGCTTAGATGTCCTACAGAAATTCGATGACACACCTGAGGCCAGACATTTAGGATTTATTAAGACATACAAAAGAGCCCACAAGAGATTTTTCTGGACAGGTTTATTTAGGAGTGTCCGTCACTTTGTGTCGCACTGTCGAGAGTGCCAGAGGATAAAGGCCATTCCTCAGAAACCACCTGGCTGACTCATACCGACTCCACCAGGCGAAACGCCTTTCCAGCGTGTTGGGACTGACCTCCTTGGACCATTTCCAACGTCTGATAGAAAGATGGATTATTACTATACATATGTTTTTGGATAGGGTCCGCCTTTAGCAAAACACAGTTTTGTTTTATAACCCAAACATGTTTCACTGCAGTTGCAGCATCCTCAGTGGGCTTTTATTTTACATCTGTTAAAGATAAAGAACGTTCTTTGTTGTTTTGTATACATGCAGCTATTAGTTTAAAAAAAATGTAATTACAGATATTTGACAAAAAAACTCATAAATTATGAAAAATTCATACCTTTTTACCATATGGTGTGGTTTTTCTGACTTGTGTTTATACAGTGACTGGTTGTTCCACAGTTTGTCATCTGCAACCACTTATACCTTAAAGTAGATAAATTGTTTGAGCCAAAAATTACGATTTGAAGAACTATGTTATTACTATGCCTGAAATTATTTAATTCAATGTGTGTGTGTGTGTGAGTGTCTGTTTAAATAGAGTTTCACTTACACTTTTTTCGTCTTCATCACTGTCAAACACTGAATATTGAGTTGTCACTGCTACTGTCGCTGTCACTCACTGTTTCACTGTTTATCAGCTGTAAAAACAAAACATGGTTGGCAGCGGAACAGCTGGAGGTGTAAAAACAAGATGGCTGACAGTGGAACAGTTGAAGGTGTTCCTGGCGGTTATTTTGAACCTTTCAGAGGTGACTGTGTTTATTTTTGTTTTTTTTTGTGTTTTTTGTGTGTGGTGTGTGGGGGAGAGTGGTTAAGATCTCTATAGGTTGGTTTTGTCTGTTAATTCTTTGAGGACAGAGAACAGAGTGCCATTGCAGAGAGCTGTGTATTCATTTATCATTTGTTTTCCTTCCACTATGGCTTTTTGTATCTGGTAATTTTCTTCGATTATCAGTTTTTGTGAGGGGCTGTTGCTGCATTTGCGAATTTTCAAATCCGTATTGATGTTTGTTGGGCTATGTTTTTTGTCCATGAGGTGTTCAGCAAATGTGGAATGACAGCTGTTACTTTTTAATGCTCTTTTGTGTTCTGTATATCTGGTATTAAAGTTTCTGGTTGTCTGCCCTATATAAACTGCTTTGCAATCCTGGCATGTTAATTGGTAAATACCAGATGTGTTGTGTTTGTCTTTGCTTGTGTTGGTTGTCCTTAGTTTTTTCTGTGTTGAGTTGTCTGTCCTGTAGGCTATTTTTATCCCTTGTTTTTTGAGTATGTTGCCTATTCTGTGTACTGTTTTGTTGTTATAGATGAGAGTGAACCATCTGTTTGTCATTATGGGTGTTTCCTGTTCATGTGTGTTCATTGGTGGGTTCTGTGTGTTTGTAGGTTGATGGGGAGGCTTTTGTTTTTGTATGCTGGGTGTCCTTTTCAATTTTGCTTTAATTTTGAGGTTTAGTTTATCTACAGTGTTTGTGTCAAATCCATTCTCCACTGCTATTTGTCTGATTGTCTGCAATTCATTCTTGTAGTTGTTTTCAGTGAGTGGGGTTTTGTTAAGTCTGTGTAGCATATATTGGAAGCTGGCTAGTTTGTGTGTAATCGGATGATTAGAGTCTTTGTGAATGGTTGTGCTAGTGGTGGTCGCTTTCCTGAATATAGAGAATTGGTGTTGGTTGTTGTGTCTGTATATTGTGAGGTCAAGGAAGTTTAGCCTTTTGTCGTGTTCTGTTTCTATGGTGAATTTTATTTTTGGGTGTACTTTGTTTATATCATTGTGGAGTTGTTGGATGCGACTTGGTGTTTCATCTATGAGGCATATGATGTCATCTACATAACAGTACCAATATAGTGTCCGGTATTGTTTGGGTCTGACTATTGTTTCGAATATTTTATTTTCAATGTGATTGAGAAAGATGTTGGCTAGGACTCCACTGACTGGTGACCCCATTGGAAGCCCATCCTCTTGTGAGTAAAACTGATTGTCAAAGGTGAAGTAGTTTTGTTGTGTGATAAGTTTTAGGGTGCTAGCTATTTCTTTTATGTGGGGTTCGGGAATTTTGGCTTGTTCTTCTAATTGTTGTCTGATGATGTTGATGGTTTTAGTGGTGGGGATATTGGTGTACATGGATGTGATGTCAAATGATGTGAGTTCTTTATCTTTATCTTTAACAGATGTAAAATAAAAGCCCACTGAGGATGCTGCAACTGCAGTGAAACATGTTTGGGTTATAAAACAAAACTGTTTTGCTAAAGGCGGACCCTATCCAAAAACATATGTATTGTTAAAGCAAACACGGAAGAAACGAGCTTCAATACCAAGATGATTAGATGGATTATTGTTTGCACTGATTATGTGACACGCTATGCCATTACAAAAGCCGTGAAAACAGCCGAAGCATCCGTGGTAGCCAAATTCATCGTGGAAGAGGTCGTATTAAGACACGGTGCTCCAAGGTCGTTAATTACGGATCGAGGGAAGGTTTTTCAATCGAATCTTGTGAAAGATATAAACCGTCGGTGCAACATTACTCATCACATGACGACTGCCTACCATCCTCAAAATAATGGGCTTACTCAACCCCAGAATAAGGCCCTGGCCGACATTCAATAAATATTCGTCAATGTTGAGCAGAGCAACTGGGATGAGGTGTTACCTTCCGTGACGTTTGCCTACAACACCGCCAAACAAGACACCACAGGATTTACACCATTTTTCCTTGTGCATGGGCGTGAGGCGACTACGACGATGGACACTGTATTTCCGCTACATCCCGATGACGTGGACGACGACTTCATCGGCCAGGTGTTAAGCAGAGCTAAGGAAGCTCGGCAGCTAGCTCCACTCCGCACGCTGCAGGCTGAAGAAAACTATCGCCGAAAGTATGACGCGAGACACCACTCTGTTGTCTGCTAGTCTGGTGACCTCGTCTGGATCGTCACTCCTGTTCGGTAGGTTGGTCTCTCCGACAAGCTCCTCAGGCACTACTTTGGACGTTATAAAGTTGTAAAACTGTTGTCTGATGTTACTTATGAAGTTGGAGATTTCGACCCAGATGCCAGACGACGAAAGATCAGAGATACGGTCCACATCCTTCGAATGGAGCCCTACAAGGATCCTGCCTCCCGAGGTAAATTCGAAGCTCCGGCGACAGGCAACAAGCGGAAATATGACAAAGGGCATAGTGGCAAAAGACGTTCTAAGAAGGTCATTACCAGGGCGAGCATCAGTCATTGGGAGCCAGAGTATGCTGGACCGATGACTCGTTCTCGGACTAGGACGACGTAACACCGAGACGCTGTTGTCTTAAGGAGGGAGCAATGTGGCAGCAGAAGCTAAGAAGCACCGTCGTGTAGTGGTTATGTTACTAAGCTGTAGCATGGATGGTCGTGAGTTCAAAACAATTTCTTTATTTGGTGCAATTACATTCTAGAAGTGTCCACAAATGTCAAGAATCATTGTACTGGAATGTTCTGTATCTGTATATATATACCGTATGTGTCCCGGCCGGAGGCAGTCCGCTCCGAGCTCTTGTATGTGCAAGTGCTGCATAAACCTTCGTTAAGTGAAGTTAGTGTTCGTCATTCATCTAATTAAACCTTCTTCTACGTGACCACGGGACCCCGCGGATATAAATACCATGGACACAGCGCAGACAGATAATTCCATCAGCACCACCTGATGATGGCGGAACGTTTATTCGCCGAAATATCGTGGAACTTCGACGATCGAATCCGGCGCGACACCCGAGAACCGTGGATACTACTGTTTATTTTTTATTTATTTACTTATCTGAGATTTGGTCAGCATAGACCGTACAGCCAACAGCAGTTAAATGAGTTCCATGTAAATGTAACTGCAGTTTCCACAGTAGACATATAAGAACTGTTCGATGTATAAACGTAAATTCTTAATGTAAAATAAAAACGCTAAAACACAGTAGTTGCATCAATGCCATATTGACAGTACTGCAGTTTTCACTATAGAATAATGATAAGAGTGTGAAGTACAAAGATAAGTTCGTTAGATGAACTTTAAAAAATCGGAATTAGACCCAACGCTCAGAGTGGGCTGGTTCCCGAGGAGAATGGCACCCGCAACAACTTCTAATGCAAAGCAACAGTGTCCTTAATAAAGATAAATTATTATCACAAAGCAAAAACAAAGTTTCCAGTTTCCTTAGGGGGCTGGTTTCATGGGAGGACAACATTCCCACAACTTATCAGTTAAAGCTGAATTCCGGCGCCTTTTCAATAATTCACAAGTGTTGTTGTTGTCTTCAGTCCTGAGACTGGTTTGATGCAGCTCTCCATGCTACTCTATCCTGTGCAAGCTTCTTCATCTCCCAGTACCTACTGCAACCTACATCCTTCTGAATCTGCTTAGTGTATTCATCTCCTGGTCTCCCTCTACGATTTTTACCTTCCACGCTGCCCTCCAATGCTAAATTTGTGATCCCTTGATGCCTCAAAATATGTCCTACCAACTGATCTCTTCTTCTAGTCAAGTTGTGCCACAAGCTTCTCTTCTCCCCAATCCTATTCAATACCTCCTCATTAGTTACGTGATCTATCCACCTTATCTTCAGTATTCTTCTGTAGCACCACATTTCGAAAGCTTCTATTCTCTTCTTGTCCAAACGAGTTATCGTTCATGTTTCACTTCCATACATGGCTACACTCCAAACAAATACTTTCAGAAACGACTTCCTGATACATAAATCTATATTCGATGTTAACAAATTTCTCTTCTTCAGAAACGCTTTCCTTGCCATTGCCAGTCTACACTTTATATCCTCTCTACTTCGACCATCATCAGTTATTTTACTTCCTAAATAGCAAAACTCCTTTAATATTTTAAGTGTCTCTTTTCCTAATCTAATTCTCTTAGCATCACCCGATTTAATTTGACTACATTCCATTATCCTCGATTTGCTTTTGTTGATGTTCATCTTATATCCTCCTTTCAAGACGGTGTCCATTCCGTTCAACTGCTCTTCCAGGTCCTTTGCTGTCTCTGACAGAATTACGTCACCGGCGAACCTCAAAGTTTTTACTTCTTCTCCATAAATTTTAATACCTACTCCGAATTTTTCTTTTGTTTCCTTTACTGCTTGCTCAATATACAGATTGAATAACATCGGGTGAGGCTACAACCCTGTCTCACTCCTTTTCCAAGCACTGCTTCCCTTTCATGCTCCTCAACTCTTATGACTGCCATCTGGTTTCTGTACAAATTGTAAATATCCTTTCGCTCCCTGTATTTTACCCCTGCTACCTTTAGAATTTGAAAGAGAGTATTCCAGTCAACATTGTCAAAAGCTTTCACTAAGTCTACAAATGCTAGAAACGTAGGTTTGCCTTTTCTTAATCTTTCTTCTAAGATAAGTCGTAGGGTCAGTATTGCCTCACGTGTTCCAACATTTCTACGGAATCCAAACTGATCCTCCCCGAGGTCCGCGTCTACCAGTTTTTCTATTCGTCTGTAAAGAATTCGCATTAGTATTTTGCAGCTGTGACTTATTAAACTGATAGTTCGGTAATTTTCACATCTGTCAGCACGTGCTTTCTTTGGGATTGGAATTATTATATTCTTCTTGAGGTCTGAGGGTATTTCGCCTGTCTCATACATCTTGCTCACCAGCTGGTAGAGTTTTGTCATGACTGGCTCTCCCAAGGCCGTCAGTAGTTCTAATGGAATGTTGTCTACTCTGGGGGCCCTGTTTCGACTCAGGTCTTTCAGTGCTCTGTCAAACTCTTCACGCAGTATCTTATCTCCCATTTCGTCTTCATCTACATCCTCTTCCATTTCCATAATGTTGTCCTCAAGTACATCGCCCTTGTATAAACCTTCTGTATACTCCTTCCACCTTTCTGCCTTCCCTTCTTTGCTTAGAACTGGGTTGCCATCTGAGCTCTTGATATTCATACAAGTGGTTCTCTTCTCTCCAAAGGTCTCTCTAATTTTCCTGTAGGCGGTATCTATCTTACCCCTAGTGAGATAAGCTTCTACATCCTTACATTTGTCCTGTAGCCATCCCTGCTTAGCCATTTTGCACTTCCTGTCGATCTCATTTTTGAGACGTTTGTATTCCTTTTTGCCTGCTCATTTACTGCATTTTTATATTTTCTCCTTTCATCAATAATTCACAAGTAGTATAGCAAAATCGATAAGAGCACACTTTTGGTATAAAATAATTAAATTGACCAATTAATTATCCCCTTCCCCTAGTATTTTTCCGGCGTCCTTTCGATAATTCACAGGTAGCATAGCAAAGTCGAGAAGAGGACGGGTATCAAACTGATATCAAACTAATAAATTAATAAAATTGATCAATTAATTGTCCTTACAATGAAATGAACACCCTTAGCTGCTTACAGGAGTTGACATACGTCAACGGGGACAGATGAAAATGTGTGCCCCGACTGAGACTCAAACCCGAGATCTCCTGCTTACATGGCTCGTTCGTGTGTGTGCTTGGGGTGGACGTAGTAAGACATTCGTTTAAATTCATCTTTGATCGGTTAACTCAGTTTTTATTATTACAGAGGGCTGCTAACCGTCTGACCGAACACGCTGAGCTACCGTGCAGGCTTGCATCTGAGCCCCCGAAGACACAGACGATAGCGCGAAAATACTAGGGGAAGGGGATAATTAATTGATCAATTTAATTATTTTATTAATTTGATATCAGAGGATACATTCGTAGTGCCCCCGCCCATTATACTCATTACTCGCGGCGCATTGCCCATTCCCGTAAGAGTTCAGGCACTGTTTGGGCATTCGCACAGAAGAAGAAGATGGTCAAGTGGCCGGTGATTAATTGTCTCCCTCCCCCGGTAAATCCCGAGCCCATCGGAGTGCCTTCCCCTTCCCCTCTGGGAAATCCTCAGTACGCAGCGAGATAAGTAGATCCTGCTTGGATATAGAGGTCCAACTGCAATTCCACTCCCACATAGACTCCGCAGTTCAACACAATCCGAGGTGAGGATATCGTAGTCCATACACCTGCTGCAGTAAAGATGCAATAGAACACTTCCCTGGTCATTAAAAGACCTATATCTGGTGTAATGTTCTGTCACTGCCACAGGTAACATTTTCGAACACCCTACAGGTAGTCAAATGTCTCGTCACCAACGAAGTGACTTAAAGTAGCCAAATATAAGCACAGAGGAGTTGTAAACAGCAAGTTAATACTGTGCATCACTTTATAAATTCTGTAGTACAGCTGATTTTATTACGACGCCTCTCTCTCCCTGTATAGCTGGGAGGCTGAAATTTCGTTAAAAGATCACATCGCAACGAAAAAACGCCTGAGTACCGCTCCAACTCATGCATCATTTCCACCCACCCGACGGCACGTCACTGATATCAAACTGATTGGATAATTCATTAAAATGACCACGGAATCCCTTTCCATGACGAGTAAATTTTTCCGTGCACTCGGATTATACGCACCAGGTAACTCAAATGGGAATCCCAGGAGAGAAGGTGGTGTTCTTTTCGAGGAACACTATTGAAAATTTAAGCTGACTGCAGAAGTATTCTACTGCGTCCAACATGTACACTACTGGCCATTAAAATTGCTACACCAAGAACAAATGCAGATGACAAACGGGTATTAATTGGACAAATATATTATACTAGAACTGGCATGTGATTACACTTTCACGCAGTTTGGGTGCATAGATCCTGGCCGTGATAACGGCCTTGATACGCCTGGGCATTGAGTCAAACAGAGCTTGGATGGCGTGTATAGGCACAGCTGCCCATGCAGCTTCAACACGATACCACAGTTCATCAAGAGTAGTGACTACCGTATTGTGACGAGCCAGTTGCTCTGCCACCATTGACCAGACGTTTTCAACTGGTGAGAGACTGGAGAATGTGCTGACCAGGGCAGCAGTTGAACATTTTCTGTATCCAGAAAGGCCCGTACAGGACCTGCAACATGCGGTCGTTCTTTATCCTGCTGAAACGTAGGGTTTCGCAGTGATCGAATGAAGGGTAGAGCCACGGGCCGTAACACATCTGAAATGTAACGTCCACTGTTCAAAGTGCCGTCAATGCGAACAAGAGGTGACCGAGACGTGTAACCAATGTCACTCCATACCATCACGCCGGGTGACACGCTTCCAATGTGCATTCACTGCCATGTCGCGAAACACGGATGTGATCATCATGGTGCTGTAAACAGAACCTGGATTAATCCGAAAAAATGACGTTTAGCCATTCGTGCACGCAGGTTCGTCGTTGAGTACCTGTCAGTGATGCAGTGTCAAGGGTAACCGTAGCCATGGTCTCTACGCTGCTGCAAACGTCGTCGAACTGTTCGTTCAGATGGTTGTTGTCCCTCAAACGTCCCCATCTGTTGACTCAGGGATCGAGACGTGGCTGCACGATTCGTTACTGCCATGCGGATAAGATGCCTGTCATCTCGACTGCTAATGATACGAGGCCGTTGGATCCAGCACGGTGTTCCGCATTACCCTCCAGAACCTACCGATTCCATATTCTGCTAACAGTCATTGGATCTCGACCAACTCGAGCAGCAGTGTCGCGATACGATAAACCGCAATCCGACCTTTATCAAAGTCGGAAACGTGATGGCACTCATTTCTTCTCCTTACACGAGGCATCACAACAACGTTTCACCAGGCAGCGCCGGTCAACTACTGTTTGTGTAGCCGGCCGGAATGGTCGAGCGGTTCGATTCGCTACAGTCTGGAATCACGCGACCGCTACGGTCGCAGGTTCGAATCCTACCTCGGGCATGGATGTGTGTGATGTCCTTAGGTTATTTAGGTTTAAGTAGTTCTAAGTTCAAGGGAACTGATGTCCTCAGCAGTTTAGTCCCATAGTGTTCAGAGCCATTTTGCTGTTTGTGTATGAGAAATCTGTAGGAAACTTTCCTTATGTCAGCACGTTGTAGGTGTCGCCACCGGCGCCAACCTTGTGTGAATGCACTGAAATGCTAATCATTTGCATATCACAGCATCTTCTTCCTGTCGATTATATTTCGTGTCTGTAGCACGTCATCTTGGTGGTGTAGCAATTTTAATGGCCAGTAGTGTATTTCGCGAAAGCACCACGAAGATAAGATACCAGAAATTAACGCTCATAAGGACGCATTTAATAGTCTTTTCTTCAGTCGCTCTATTTGAGAGTGGAATAGGAAATGAAATGACTGTTAGTCATCGTGCGATGGCATGCCAAGTATGCACATAGATGTAAATGTAAATTTCATCTTAGTAGACATAAGTCCATCCACTTATAGACACACAAATGGCATGGAAGAATGATATGTAGCCTCCACCGGTCACTGACTAGGTAGAGAGCTATCACAACGAGAGAAATAACACATCACATTTTTTATCCTGCGACCACATCGCCATGGCTCCCCTGCGCGTGCAATTTATCTCGTCTCTGAGATATTTATACGGCCATATTACCGTCTTTCCGTGAATATTTTTATACTTCCTAGATCAGTTTATCGATTAATTCGCGTGTGGCTGCTAATATTCTCACTACAGCCACTTCACGAGACGTATGTGAGAGGAAGCGATAAGTCTGCTCATAACGATTAGGAGAAGCAGCAATGAGGTCAACTTTCATCTGCTTTTGTCAACGTATCGCTTACCCTCTATATTCATATGGGTCTTCCAGTCGTCGACTGTGAGATTTACGTGGCGCGGAAAATATGTTTGTTCTCAGCAATTAGAAGGAGCGATGAAGAGATCTCATATCAGCCTGCCTTTTGACAGTGTACCCTTCATGTTCCAGGCAGGTCACAAACCCCTGCTGATTCTCTTGAAATTGTATCACGCTACGACGCCACTGTTCTGTTAAGTGGAACGCTGTCTAGCCCTATGTAGAGAGCTATGAAAACGAGGGGAAAAATAACACAATAACATGCAGGAAGAACGTCACCACCATGTGGTTGGTCACCTCGAGATAATTATCACGACTCATACTTCTTGTAGTGATTTGTAGTCAATGAAGCAACAGAGCAGTAGCAAATCCCTTGGGCTATTTTAGATTCAGTAGATGTATTCATCTACATTCAGCTCCAATGCGCATCACTCCTCAGTACTCTGCAGATCTCCACAGCTTTATGGGTGTCGCAACCGTGTTATAGGCAGGAGCCCACATCCCAACACGTATTTTGAAAACCACTGCACGATATGGACTATGCCGTAGCAGTACCAACGATTTCTTCTTGCCTATTCCAGTTAAATGCCTAATGATCGAGTACAAAGGAATGTCTGTATGCCTGTGTATATAACCTAATCTCCTCTATGATCGTTACACCAGATATAGTTTTTTTAATGGCCAAGGAAGTCTTTTGCTGCACGAGGTCTGCACAGAGAGAATCTGATGTCTACAATTCATCGATATCGGAGGATTGTCAATAAATATGTTCCTCTGCACGTCCTGATCTCCTTTATCATATTCCAGTGAACACTACGCTGGATATGCGATTACGTAATGGTATCATAGTCTTCTTTGAATGCACAGTGAATTATGGGAAATGCAGCACTAATTTTGAGAGTATCACTGAACTTCCAACACTCACACTGTCCACCGAATCACAGACGTTGGTTCAACAGCCTCGCACCTCCACGCGCAGTTCTGAGAAACTGCAAGAGCAGGGAAAGATTCGGAATTTAATCGTGGCATTGTTCGTTTTTCACCCACGTGCTCTTCGGAAGTAAACCGATAATGATACCGTATTCTGTCCAGAATACAATATATCCACATGGTAGTAGGCACATCCGTAGAGCAGTTATTTATTTAGAAGCAATCCCAGTACCTACAAGCTCATCCAGTTCTTGAACCAATCGACCAACAAGTACAAGCCAGAAGAAATCAGTGTGGACGTTTCGTCAAGCAACAGCACTCATCTTAGTGCCTGTTACATCTCCATCCAAATTGTAGCGCCACAGTCTCCAGGTGACATGCCAACAGTAGTTGTGGTCAGGCGCCTCCTACACTGCCACCCTAAAAAATCCGTGCAATTGAATTTGAGCCTCAGATATTCTTCAGCTTTAGCTCACAGACCTGTCAATCTTCAGTGTTTGCGTTGCTTCTCTTGAGATTCCAGCAGATGTACCTGACCTCAACATGTGCGTTCTTTTTCAGCTCGCTCCAGATGCTTACTGCTAGGGACTTTATTGTGGTTAATGCTAGTCCTGTTGATGTGCCATAGGTTTCGTTAATTATAGGTCAACTATCACCCCCACTATCGGTCTTTCAGCTTGCTTGGAGACAACTCCATCACCTGCGAACATCCTACGTATAAAATACAGTGCATGATGCAGGATGCATCGCACCAGTATTATCGATTACCCTTTCATTGCAAACTCACGAGTAAACAAATTATTTATGTAGTTCCACACATACCGTAATAAACCATTATACTTTGGGGAGAGGTAGGTCACCTTTCCCAGAGATAATTTTTCGTCACATATTCGAATGGAGTATGCCTATACGATCCTTGCAGCATCCACATGATGATTTTGCTTGTCGTATCTGCCAACGTAATATGAACTGACGTTCGCTAAAATGACTGCTGGACAGTGAATACGTAGATTTGAACTGTCGAATCTATGCTACTGTTCACGAGGACGTATCATGTTACCACAAACGGATCTATGAGTGTTAATGTCGGGGTAGGAGCGGACAGCGACCTCAAAGTTGAAGTGGAAATTGAAAATGTATGGTGATGTACGGAAGTAGGGGTCATTCAAATAGAGTGGGTGAAGCTGTGCGCTAAAGTGACATTTATATCGAGGGGCAGTTGACCATTAAGTACAACATATTCTGTGATGACATTCCCATCTCCGTCAGCAGCAGCGTTCGTGCATCATTACTCATTTTGCCTGGAGTTGCTACTTCAAAATTAACAGCTCGAGAGTCATCGCAGAGTATATTCCTAAAGCATCAAAGTGTAATGCACATACATCGTCAGCAGGAAGCGGCATGTGCTGCAGTGGAGCAGCACTACACATGGGGTATTCTCTTGCTTAAGACAGGGGGAGCATTGAGAAGCAGATGTGATGTTTGTGATTTCGCTCATTCAATAATTCGAAGATCAACGAAAGTTCAATGCAAGGTGGCATATCTACCACAATAGGATTTGGATGCAATAAATGTGGCACTCAAATCATACAAAAACAGTTGTTTACGAAATACTCTCGCATAGTGCCCACCGCATAGTGCAGCGGTGCTGTGTCTGGTAATCCCTCAATCGTTAAGAACTGTTCCATTAAAATTACAGTCTTCTGCGGCATATACATCGCCTACTGCTTTTAAATGTGTTTCCGTATCATTAGCAATTACACAGGATTAAACTCGAACAGACCATTTCCATGGTTAGAAACCAAAGCGTAAAAACCAGGTCCTTTTTAGCAGAGGAAGATGTAAACGTTTCTTCTGTTCGTTATGTTGTTGCACATATCCGTTCTGATTATCCGAATCCATAAGCTAGTAGTCATCAATAGAAGGTCATTGTGATACTGTAGTACTGTGTACCGTGTACTGTGTAGTACTGTGATACTGTAGTAGTGGTCCATTTCAACGTCCACCAGTTCTATATTGGATTGGTTATTTATGTTTCCCCTGAAATCCATACCAATCTCTCCTAATGCACACCATGCTCCTAAAAATGGTATATGTCACAACGTCTTTAGAGTGCTTAGACTTCTTCCTATTCAAATACTGATTTTGACATCGTCCTTCCATCAATCATATAGCGCGTATGTTAGAAAGCCAAACACCTTCAACCACCAATTCTGATTGTATCTGCTGTGTACTGCTTTTTCTGAAATAATACGATGCATGGCTGCAGGCAGCACTCAGAATTTTTTCTCTAGGTATACACTCCAGTACAGAGTCTAGGTGCTAATAGGTTAGTGGAGTGTTGCAAAGCACTTCTTACGAGTCCATTTTTTTCTTTCTGGTCATCAGTCTTCTCACTGGTTTGATGCAGCCCACCACGAATTCCTCTCCTGTGCTAACCTCTTCATCTCAGAGTAGCACCTGCAACCTACGTCCTCGATTATTTGATTGATGTATTCCAATCTCTGTCTTCCTCCACAGTTTTTGCCCTCTACAGCTCCCTCTTGTACCATGGAAGTCATTCCCTCATGTCTTAACATATGTCCTATCATCCTGTCCCTTCTCCTTATCAGTGTTTTCCACATATTCCTTTCCTCTCCAATTCTGCATAGAACTTCTGCATTCCTTATCTTATCAGTCCACCTAATTTTCAACATCCGTCTGTAGCACCACATCTGAAATGCTTCGATTCTCTTCTGATCCGGTTTTCCCACAGTCCATGTTTCACTACCATGCAGTGCTGTACTCCAGACGTACATTCTCAGAAATGTCTTCCTCAAATTAAGGCAGATATTTGAAATTAGTAGTCTTCTTTTGGCCAGGAATGCCTTTTTTGTAATGGATTGTCTGCTTTTGATGTCCTTCCTCCTATGTCTGTCATTGGTTATTTTACTGCGTAGGTAGCAAAATTTCTTAACTTCATCTACTTCGTGACCATCAATCACGATGTTAAATTCCTCGCTGTTCTCATTTCTACTGCTTCTCATCATCTTCCCCTTTCTTCGATTTACTCTCAACCCACACTGTGTACTCATTAGACTGTTCATTCGGTTCAGCAGATTATATCATTCTTCTTCAGTTTCACTCAGGATAGTAATATCATCAGCGAATCGTATCATTGGTATCTTTTCACTTTGAATTTTAATTCCACTCCTGAATTTTTCTTTTATTTCCATCATTGCTTCCTCGATGTATACAGATTGAACACTAGGGGAGGAAAGCTACATCTTTGTCTTACACTTTTTTCAATACGAGCACTTCGTTCTTGGTCGTCAACTCTTATCTTTCCCTCTTGGCTGTTGTACATACTTTATTTGACCCGTCTCTCCGTGTAGCTTACCCTGATTTTTTCAGAATCTCGAACATCTTGCAGCATTTCTACATCTACATGACTACTCTGCAATTCACATTTAAGTGCTTGGCAGAGGGTTCATCGAACCACAATCATACTATCTCTCTACTATTCCACTCCCGAACAGCGAGCGGGAAAAAGGAACACCTAAACCTTTCTGTTCGAGCTCTGATTTCTCTTATTTTATTTTGATGATCATTCCTACATATGTAGGTTGGGCTCAACAAAATATTTTCGCATTCGGAAGAGAAAGTTGGTGACTGAAATTTCGTAAAAAGGTCTCGCCGCGACGAAAAACGTCTATGCTGTAATGACTTCCATCCCAACTCGAGTATCATATCTGCCACACTCTCTCCCCTATAACGCGATAATACAAAACGAGCTGCCCTTTTTTGCACCCTTTCGATGTCCTCCGTCAATCCCACCTGGTAAGGATCCCACACCACGCAGCAATATTCTAACAGAGGACGAACCAGTGTAGTGTAAGCTGTCTCTTTAGTGGACTTGTTGCATCTTCTAAGTGTCCTGCCAATGAAACGCAACCTTTGGCTCGCCTTCCCGGCAATATTATCTATGTGGTCCTTCCAACTGAAGTTGTTCGTAATTTTAACACCCAGGTACTTAGTTGAATTGACAGCCATGAGAATTGTACTATTTATCGAGTAATCGAATTCCAACGGATTTCTTTTGGAACTCATGTGGATCATCTCACACCTTTCGTTATTTAGCGTCAACTGCCACCTGACACACCATACAGCAATCTTTTCTAAATCGCTTTGCAGCTGATACTGGTCTTCGGATGACCTTACTAGAAGGTAAATTACAGCATCATCTGCGAACAGTCTAAGAGAACTGCTCAGATTGTCACCCAGGTCATTTATATAGATCAGGAAGTGTAGAGGTCCCAGGACGCTTCCCTGGGGAACACCTGATATCACATCAGTTTTAATATTGTCGAGTGCTTTTTCAAGGTCTTTAGTCTTGCTTCCATTATTGACCCCAACGTCAGAATTGCCTCTCTCGTGCCTTTGCTTTTCCTAAAGTCAAACCGTCATGTTTCGTATCCTCAGTTTTCTTTTCCAGTCTTCTGTGTATTATTCTTGTAAGCAACTTGGATGCGTGAGCTGTTAAGCTGCTTGTGCGATAATTCGTACACTTGTCAGCTATTGCTGTCTTCAAAATTGTGGGGATGATACTTTTACGAAAGTCAGTGGTATTTCGCCAGAGTCATACATTCCACAAACCAACGTGAATAGTCGTTTTGTTGCCAGTTCGTCCAATGATTTTAGAAATTCTGAAGTAATGTTATCTATCCCTTCTGCCTTATTTGACCTTAAGTCCTCCAAACCTCTTTTTAATACTGGATCCACTATGTCTTCTAAATTGACTCCTGTTTCTTCTTGTATCACATCATATAAATCTTCCCCCTCATAGAGGCTTTCAGTGTTTTCTTTCCATCTATCGGTGCTCTCCTCTGCATGTAACAGTGGGATTCCCGTTGCTGTCTTAATGTTACCACCCTTGCTTTTAATGTCATCGAAGGTTGTTTTGACTGTCCTGTATGCTGAGTCTGTCCTTCCGACTATTATTTCTTTTTCGATATCTTCATATTTTTCCTGCAGCCATTTCATCTTAGCTTCCCTGCACTTCCTATTTATTTCATTCCTCAGCTTCTTGTATTTCTGTATTTCTGAGCTTCCCGGAACATTTTTGTACTTTCTTCTTTCATCAATCAACTAAAGTGATTCTTCTGTTACCCATGGTTTCTTCACAGTTATCTTCTTTGTACCTATGTTTTCCTTCCCAACTTCTGTGATGGTCCTTTTTAGAAATGTCCATTCCTCTTCAACTGTACTGCCTACTAAGCTATTCCTTATACCAGTCCATACAGAACTCTGTAGCACAGATCTGTATAATAGTACTCGTTTGTGGGACGAAATGATGTTTTTCTTTTTCTTTAATTAATGAAAGATTTCATACATTGACAGAACCGTCTTGTATGTCTGTTCCATGCTTTGACATTAATAAAATCACGAGTTTTTAACACAGGTCAGGAAGTGTTAATATCACAACGTATCATATTAAGAGCAATCTTAGGTTTGATTGATGTAGGGAAAATACAAGAAAAGAATGCGTTTTAACTATAATGCTTTAATCTTCACAATCACATTGTCAGCCACATGGAATTCTGTTGCTGGTTTCAGAAGATTTGATGGAGGTTGAAACGTCCCCTTTGAAAAATTATACAAGACTGTTCTTAAACTGACAAACAATATTTTTAGCGCAGCGCAATCTGACTTTCAATAATCCCTACAAAAGAATGGCCCTGACTAACATTAACCTATACCTTTCACAAATCACTTACCTCACCAAAAATCTTCGTTACTCGAACTACTGCAATACAGCAAGCGCCACTACTGCCAGCTACATAAAAGATTCAAACTACGGAAGTCACTAACTTCTGATAGGCACAGTTAGCAAATGAAAGATTTTAATAGAGAACAAACAATGTATTTATCTTAATAGTCATAATATATATATCAGTTCATGACATCCATTCTTACAAATTTCAAAACTCCGCCATCTCTCTCCCCACGTCCACCACTGCTGGCGGCTCACCTCCAACTGTGCAATGCTATGCGCTGTTAACATCCAGCTGCCCAACACTACAATGGCGTGTATTACAACAATGCCAACCAGCCACTAACTGCACACAGCACAGCCAGTGATTTTTCATACAGAGCGCAATGTGGCGTTACCAATAAGAAAACCTAAACAGCCTACTTATATAGCCCCCATGCTCCCCACAAAAAATATTACAAATTGTTTTGGGCACTGGCCAATACAGATTTGAAAAATTTTTTCATAATTACAATAACAAAGAAATGAAATGCACACACTTATCGATACAATGTTGGTCAAAAGCTAAAATTTTCTTACAGTCCATAAAAACAGTCCTGATCGCTCATCGCAGTAAAATTGCAGTGTTTTTGCTCAATGTCTGAGCAGTAAAATAAAATGCACATGGAAGTAGTGGATTTCCATGCAGTCTTGAAGAAGTAGTGTTGTCCTTCCAACGGAAAGACATGCTGACAGGTAATGGGCCACAACAGAGCAAACCCACAGCAGAGTCGGTCGAAGTTTTGAAGAATATTCGTAGGTTGGTCATCACAGAGAAGACCCACTGTAGTCCTGGTAGAGATTATGTTATTGGTGGGCCACCAGAGGTGCAGACCCACTGCAGTCCTTGTAGAAATAATGGTATTGGCGGGTCATCAAAGGTGCAGACCCACTGTAGTCCTTGTAGAGACGGCCAGCAGCCATCTGTTGCAACTGTGCAGGTGTACAATCACCATTGAAGAGTCTTGCAGAGAATACAGCAAGTCCATAAACCACCATTTGTCCACTCACAAAGAATTTGTTTGAAATGTCCTTAGAACCAGCAGTGCTGTTAACCAGTCCCTTGCTGAATTATCAACACACTTCCAAACACTATCAGTCCCTACTTCTCACATATTGTGCATATACTATGACCAACAGAAACGTGTGCAGTGAAATGTAATTTACAAGTTACTTAATTTGATGAACTGGTGTCAATTACAATTTTATAACATAAGAATACAATAATGAAGGTACAAAATATATCATTAAAAACATAACAATACAGATAACATTTGTAGTAATACAGACTTTACAAAAGAATCGAAATAACAAATACATCAGTGTTACAAAAATTATGACATAAGTACATACATAAAAGATCAGAATAACTTTTGAAACATCAACTTCACACATGAGCATTAGAACAAAACAAAATAAATAATGTGTAAACATCTTTACAAAGTAAATAACATGTTATTAATGCAAATTATATTTGAGGATAACAGTATTCCTCATCATAGTGAATGTAGCTTAGTATTAGAAAAATTCTGCAGCATAAGTCTTATCAGATAAGCATATGAAGACCGGTAGAACATAAATACACAAGGGTATACAAACACATAGTGGGATAACACAAGGAAAGGACAGGGTTTGTTTTCAGTGTAACATTTGGTACTGCAGTCCAACTCAAAACTTCATTCTGTAGATCTTTCGTCATATCTCAACATTTGTTTCCACCAAAAATATCCTATCCAAGCATGGTTTCTGTATTTTGTTCACATCCTCTTTTAAAAATAGTTTTTATCCACTGTACACTACTTTTTTTTGGCCAAATAATTTCTTATAGCTTTTCAATGCATTTCTTCCAATTCATCACAACTCGTTCTCTTTTATAACCTACCCCATCTTAAGCTAACTTAAAGCTACTGAGCTCAGATGCTAAACTAAGGGGCGACACAATGCAGCAGCACAAAACAAATTAACACAAACAGCAATGACCCAATAAAATGCAGATTTGCAAAGCAAGCAGCAGTAAATGTAATAACTTATATCTAAACATGACAAACCCACAAGCAGAAAAAATAGTATACTAAAGACAACAGTGCAGATAAGGGAAAGTTATAATCACATCTTAATGTCTATATAATTAAAGTGGTGCACCACAATTTATGCTACAAACGAAATTACCAAGTACCTAAAAAGCAAATTCTGTGTGCAATTCTTGTGAAGGGAAATGTCTTTTTGTCCTCCCTCGTTTTTTTGAAGTAGATTATAAAGTTATTATGTACTGGATCTGTAGGCATAAAATATTTATATTAGTACATCCATTACATTTTATAGTAACCAATGCTCCAATGCAGCTAGAAACTAGATATTAAACAAAATAGGCAAAGCAAGGCGTGAAACGTCATTCGCTAGCCATATGGCGTCTCATAGTGCAGTAATCAATTTTTCAACTAGCAAGACAATGGACATGAAACGTTTCTCATCATTTCATTTCAGTAAATATCATAAATTAAGAACACTACAGTGTAATCATGTTTTCATATTTGAGGGTGTCGTATTTACGATGCTTTTTACAAAGGAATGTCAATAGCGAGGATAATGGCCTCTTTTTTTTTCTCTCCACCTGTGCCTCTGACAGGCACAAACTAATGGCTCTCTTTTGTCAGGTGGTTGTCGCGCAGCTGGGTGCCCACGACGCATTACCGCATTACGTGCAGGTGGTCACTTAACTGTCTTATCGAAATATTTACGACTCCGGTTTTCGCAACAGTGGCAGTCTCATATAAAAATACGTTCACAGGTTGAGAATTTGGGTTACAAATGTGTAGAAAATAAAATCCTATAAATATAACAGCGTCCAAAAAATTTTCGACAACATTCTAATACATTCACGCATTTACACACATTTCATAATTCTTAAAGTACAATTCTTGGTTTCCATCATCCTTTTCCACAAACCAGAGTCCCCAACCACTACTCATTATTCCTTACCTTATTACACACATACATATTCGTCAACACTTCTTCAATATTTTATCATAACAGATATGTAGCATAATCAAATAACTCATATAGCATCAGCATATTGATCATAAACATACCGCAACAGCATAATACACATAGTCATCGTAATAATATCGTAACACCTCAGTCAACTCTCAAAATCGTCGTAGTTTCCTCCAATAATTACAAAACCTAAAACAATTCTCTGTTCATGTCAAAAGTGTCATCTGCCTCAAACGTACTTTAAAAATCATGATCCCATACCAAATACATCATTCAAAGCTCTCATAGTATCACAATGGTTCTGAAATAATATAAACAGTTCACAAAGTACAGACGAAATACAATTATATAAGTGTGAAGTTACCCAACTGTGTAATTGCGTAAACATGTGTCACTGACGTAGTACAAAAAATGTTTGTTTCTCTCAGTTAAATGATCAGATAGCTGTGTAATTTATGTGTTAGAGAAATATGGTACCGATGTGTAAAGTTGTATAAGCAAATACCATATTAGCTAGGGCTCCTTGTGCTTTCCAAACACATGATACACAAAGTAAGCGTGTACCCCCCTGAGGATTAATGTAATTATATCCTCAGGTGTTGCACATTACAGCAATGGAATGAAATGTATCACGAAAAACCTTTGTATCATTGAACTTCAAATATCTTTAAAAATAAATGTTTTAAGTACAAAATTAGTCACTCAAATACGCGTACTGTAGCACTAAACTGTGCGTCTTGTTGTAAGATAATCTCTGTGGAAGTGTCGTATTTATCGTCCTCCGAAAACTAAGTTCTGCAGAAGTCAATGTACTGACCTCATGATAAACAGTAGTGAAATGCTTTGCGTATAGATATCGTAGTTACTACGCTTATTGCCGTGATGAAGTAAGTACTGTACTGTAACGTATTGTTGTGCTACAGAAAAGGCTGTCTCATTGTAGCTATACCACAAAGTTACTACTAAAACATGTTTTCCTTTCCAGAAGAATTCAGAAAAACTGCAGATATAAAACAGATACACCGCAAAAGCACAATGTAAATTATGTCACACATTAGTAGCGTTGTGACATAATCGTGTAGCTATCAAAGAAACCAAATGCTAAGTCATCTTCAATCTCACAGAAAGTACTTCAAATAAAGAATGTCTTTTCAACTAAACCAAAATGTTGCATTAAAACCTCATTAACAGTATATGTTCTAAGTATGTAAGCCTTATAGTAGTTACGTAATCGTGCAACTAACAAGCAAGAATGTACAAATAACAACACTGTGTCATCTGTTCACTATAACAATGCATTCGTAATTTCTGTTCAAAATGTTCCCTGGGTTCTAGAGTGGATAGTTAACTTCAAAACATTGTTGCATGTTAACAGTTTCTCAGTGTGACAAAGCATACTAGAAATGTGAAGTGAAATGTTTTATGGCAAAGACAAAGTTAAAAAGCAGATTATCTTTCAATAAACGGTTTTACATGCGAAATGTAGTGCAATCCTTTACTCTTCCTAGTGCACAGAGTTAACCTGAACGCAATTATCATGCGGTATACGTCGCTAAAGAATACTGGAATTATTCTCAAGGTTAGCGTCTATGTTATTTTTCTCTGAGCCAGCCGGCGCACGCGGCTGCCTGCGGTGCGAGTCATTGTCTGTCTCTTTGTTGGCGCGTGCCGTTGTTGAGATTAGGAGACCTAACTTCTACAAATTCACCTTGCCGAGAGGGCCCTGCTCTGTTTGAATCCCGCCAGTTCTGATGCAATTCAGGTCTGTCGTTACGATCATATCGTCTGTCGCCATGTCGGTAATTTCTGTAATTAATTTCTTGTCGGTCACGTTGTGGAGAATTTCTCCCTGAATCGTAACTGCGCGCTGGACCGTTGCGTCTTAAGTTATTCTGTCTCCCTTGATAATAATTATTTTGGTTCCCATATTGTCTGTTTCTCTGATTGTCTCTGTGATAGTCACTACTGCGGAGAGGTGATCTTTCTCTGTAATTACTACTACTCTGCCAACGGTTGTCATACGGGTGGTGTCTGTTTTGGTCACGATTTGTGTTGTCAGAATAAATGTCGTGTCCAGTTATTATTTCTTTCATCGCGGAATTGCGACGGATGTGACCTGTAATTGTTGTGTTCCTGTTTTCGTGTTCCGCGATTGTCAGTGTCAATTTTTAATTCTTGTAATAGTCCCTGAAAAGCTTCAATGTCGTCTTTGCAACGGCCTGCCAAAATAATATGCCGTGAATGTTCAGGCAATTTGATTAAGCAAATGCGGATGAGTTCTGACGGGCTGTATGGGTTTGAAAGATACTGACTCTTATGTAATATGTCTTCAAAATATTTCACAAGACTTGAAAATTCAGATTGTTCGAAATTTTTCATCATTATGATGCCATGTTTTACTCGGTCTTGTGTGGCTTGAGACCAATATGCTGAGAGGAAGGCATGGTAAAATTCTCCTTCACTGTGGCAATCGTGAATGACCGATCGCATTCTTACAGCTGGTTCATTCTCCAAATAGCCACACATAAATTCTAATCTGTGCTCTAATGACCAGTTGGGGGGGAAACAATGAGAGAATTGATGGAGCCACGCTTGTGGATGAATGTCGATGCCAGAATTCTTAAATGTTTTGAATTTACGTGTAGTAATGAACAGCTTATAGTCAAAATCATCATGTCGGCGAGTCGCATGTCGGTCATTGTTACGTCGTTTCGGCGGTTACATCTCAAAATTCGGTGTACCTTGCCAATTTCTTTCATGATTTCCGAATTGCCCTGTTATTATTTTGTGGTTGTTCTGTATTGCTATGTCCCTCTTCCCGTACTGGGGTGCGAGTGTCCTCTGAAATATGTAATTTTTGTATTACCTGCGTCAACTGATCTTGTACTTCCCGGATTTCTCTTTTGTACAGTGTGTTGATTTGATTTTGATTATGTTTGAATTTTCTAATTTGTTCATACTCTTCAGTGTCAGTGAAGGCTACAGGTTTTGTGTCATTCAGATCATCATCTACCTTTGTAGATAAGTTAGTGAACTGATCTGAAAGTTCGGCTACTTTATCCGACAGTGAAATTATTTCCTCTGTGTGTCTTTCTGAACCAATTTTCAGAGTATCTACTGTGTCCTTTAAGTTCGCTTGAGTTTTTGCAAGTTGCGTAACCGAATCGGTAGATGCAACTGAGTCAATTTTAGCTTGCAGGGTCTCATGATTTTCATGAACAATAGTTTGCAGTTCTTTTATGGCTGCTTCGTGATTCTGTAATGCATTTTCATGCCGCGAAAAGATAGGTTGGAAATGCTCACAAATGGGTTTTTACGTCATTACAGACTTTTTGACATTTCGATTCGATGTTATGTAACTCATTAGTTAAATCTTCACGTGTTTGTTCAAGTGTGGTGTCTAACTTTTGAAGCTTTTGTTCCATTGCGTCTAACTTTTGAAGATTTTGTTCCATTGGGTCTAACGTTTGAAGCTTTTGCTGTGTTTGTCTCTGATTTTGTTCCATTGTGTCTGACTTTTGAAGATTTTGTCCCATTTGTTTCTGATTTTGTTCAAGCGTTGTGTCTAACTTTTGAAGATTTTGTTCAATTGTATCTAACTTTTGAAGCTTTTGTCCCATTTGTTGCATTAATTGTAATAACAATGCACTGGTGTCTGAAACATGTTCCTTAGTGCTATTCGGCAATGCATTTGAACCGGCAATATTCGCAGTTTGAAAAACAGAAAATGTGTCTTGACTTATTTGAGAAAACGGTGAGGACGCAAAACCTGAATCTACAGTATTTGCAAGATTGTGTCCTGTCATTTCGGAATCCTGAGGCGAGCTGTTGCCGACCGATCGATCGATAATGCTTCCCTGTTCACTAATTGTTTCATTGCCTACACCATTATTTGCAACCCGCTCCATTTCCCTATGCACAATTACCAAATTACTACTTTGAACATTAGTTAATTCATTACGTGGTGGCGCTAACACACTGCTTTCGTCTTCACTGCCATTTCTCAGTTGCATTTCTCTTTGCAGCCTAGTATTGCGTTTTTCACACGCCATTGTTGTCACAATATTTCACACAACAACACAGAAAAACACAATTTGAAGAGCAAAAATAAGAGAACACATTAACATAGCACCGAAAATAATATCTAGTTAATTGCACAGAAAAACACAATTTGAAGAGCAAAAATAAGAGAACACATTAACATAGCACCGAAAATAATATCTAGTTAATTGCAAGCGCAGCTGCGAAATACTTGGTGCAAATCTACATGCATGCCACAGCTGTTTTACTGTACAAAAATGAAAGACTACAACTACAAAGGAGATTCTCTCTACAATTACGCGCTAGCAATAAACAAAGTCTACACTTATTACACAAACTACAAGAAAAAATCTGAAGTTTCCAGTGAGGTATCCTCGGCTAAGGGTCGACAAACGAAACGTCCCCTTAGAAAAATTATACAAGACTGTGCTTAAACTGACACACAATATTTTTAGCGCAGCGTAATCTGACTTTCAATAATCAATGGCCCTGAGTAACATTAACCTATACCTTTCACAAATCACTTACCTCACCAAAAATCTTCGTTAATCGAACTACTGCAATACAGCAAGCGCCACTATTGCCAGCTAAAAAAAAGATTCAAACTACGGAAGTCACTAACTACTGAGAGGCACAGTTAGCAAATGAAAGATTTTAATAGAGAACAAACAGTGTATTTACCTTAATAGTCATAATATATATATCAGTTCATGACATCCATTCTTACAAATTTCAAAACTCCGCCATCTCTCTCCCCACGTCCACCACTGCTGGCGGCTCACCTCCAACTGCGCAACGCTATCCACTGTTAACATCCAGCTGCCCAACACTACAATGGCGAGTATTACAACAATGCCAACCAGCCACTGACTGCACACAGCACAGCCAGTGATTTTTCATACAGAGCGCAATGTGGCGTTACCAATAAGAAAACCTAAACAGCCTACTTACAAGATTTAATATTAACTGGAACCTCTGCAGTAATTTTTGCATCCCTCCCTGCTGACGGATATTATCCATAACTACACTACCCCTCTCAAGAAGCACAAACAAGCATTTTTCTGCATGTATGTGTATCGGTTTCTCGCGGAGGCTTCCAGACGGCGCATCTAAAGCTGATGAATCCACCTTCAGACGCCCGCGCTCGAAACCTACCATGTGCCTACTGCCGGTGAATCCATCTTCAGACACTGCCCCGGACGTATCACGGGTGGAATCAGTTTCGAGCACTATGCCACCGATAACATGTAGTTGATACACCTTTGAACCCTATTCTGGGCATAATGTGTGCTGGATCCACCTGTAATACGTCTTTGGCATATCCTGCGAGAAACATACATGCAGAAAAATAGAGCAACTGCTCTACATGTGCTACATTTACAAGCAAATTTAGAATATGTGTCCCACCAAGCGAGGTGGTGCAGTGGTTAGCACACTGGACTCGCATTCGGGAGGACGACGGTTCAATCCCGTCTCCAGCCATCCTGATTTAGGTTTTCTGTGATTTCCTTAAGTCGTTTCAGGCAAATGCCGGGATGGTTCCTTTGAAAGGGCACGGCCGATTTCCTTCTCAATCCTTCCCTAACCCGAGCTTGCGCTCCGTCTCTAATGACCTCGTTGTCGACGGGACGTTAAACACTAAACACCACCAATATGTGGCCTGAAGTGACGTCATGACCTCGTGAGCGGAACTGTCAGCACCTTGGATCTTTGGAGTAGGCTGTATGTAAGAGGAGATGCGAAAGCAGGACTGCTGTCCGTAACATAGTGGTTGTCTGAGAGTGTTGGGGACGTATATTTATAGCTCGAACTGTTTGTTTTGTATGAATGGAGATACTCTCATATTCATCTCCGAAATCAGTATCGTTATGTAATTCAGTGTGTAATGTGTGGGTGATTAGGTTAACTCGTCCTAAATACAGATCATACAATGCAAGGCTGACATCTTTCAAAGGTCGGTCTGTATCTATTAAGGGACGTTCTGACAAGCAAAGTAAAGCTGGATTCCTTTATTCTTGTGACTGAGAAGAGAATGTATTTATATTGTGAAGGAGGGCTGAAATATTTGGGTGTAACGAGTAACAAATGTGTTCGACATGGGGTGTGGTTTTCCAAATGCTTGTTTGTGCTTCCTGCCATGGGTAGGGATTTTGTGAATAATATCTGTCAGAAGAGACATTAAGAAATTATTGCAAAGGTTGCAGCTAGCATTAAGCCTCCTTCAAATCTTCTGAAAGCAGCAACAGAACACCATTTGACTGTGTGAGCTTCTGAGAATGTTCACCTGTTTACAACCTGCTTCCAAGAAGAAGTGGGGGAACTATTCTTCCCCTGCAGACGTATTGCTGCTCATTTTAAATATGGACCTACTCATTCCTTGTGTACTGCGTGTCAGAGGTCTGTTTTAGCTACGGCAAGAACATTTTTGACGAGGGCAACGATGTCGTAAGAGATGTTGTTATTTTATGATGTACCTTTAGAACTCTGTTAACACACATTATGGAGAATACAACATTATCGATAAATGTGTTCTCTTCTTTTTTCACCTGCTTTAGTCATACTTTAGTCTGCTCCTAATATGATAGTTATGATTACACTTTGATCTTATCACCTCCTGACCTGTGTTGGAGAATAGTTATTTGCTAGTGTCAAAGGATAGAATTAACGTACAGTACCTCCATTCTGTCAACGTGAGCAGTTTTCCATAGGGTTAAAAAAACATCATTTCATCCCCAAGCAGTGTAGCGTTGTTAACATTTCTGCTGATTTCTAAACGATCTGATAACAAGTGCTTTGCGAAGGGTACACTCCGCTAACATAGTAGCACCTAGGTTCTGTATAGGAGTTGTATTGCAGGGAGAAAAAAATCTGGGTGCTGCCTACAGTCATGGGTCGTATTGCTTCAGTATAAAGTACCACACTGCAGATGTAATCAGAATTGGCGGCTGTAGGTGGTCGGTTGCTTAATGTAAGCGCTATATGCTGGATCACAGGATGACGTCATATAACAGTACTTTAATATGAGCAACTCCATGGTCAGGAACAGGGTGAATATTAGGAGAAATTGGATGCGCTGGGAATATAAAGAATCAGTCTAAAGCACAACTGGTTGACGTTGAAATGGACAATCAGCCTGTACAACTGCAATGACTTTCTGTAGATGACTGCTAGCTTATGGATTCGGATAAACAGAATGGATGTGTGCGACTACATAACGTATTTCGTAAATGACTGTTTTGGTAAATGTTTCGTAAATGAAGTATTTCGTAAATAACTGTTCTTGTATACTTTGACTTCCACATGTATTGTATCCAATACCTGTTTGGTGGGTTACGTCACCTTGTATTAAATTTTCTTTGGTCTCAGACAAACTGAGTGACCGAAATCACAAACAGCACATCTCCAGCTCAATACTCCCGCTACCTTAAGCAACATAATACCACATGTCCAGTCCTGTTCCACTGCAGCACATACCGCTTCCTGCACACGATGCATGTGCGTTACACTCTGATGCTTTGGGAGTGTGCTCTGCGACGACTATAGAGCTGTTAATTTCTCCTGAGAGAGAGACAGCAGCAGCCGTGCGGTTCTAGACGCTACAGTCTGGAACCGAGCGACCGCTGCGGTTGCAGGTTCGAATCCTGCCGCGGGCATGGATGTGTCTGATGTCCTTAGGTTAGTTAGGTTTCATTAGTTCTAAGTTCGAGGCGACTGATGGCCTCAGAAGTTAGGTCGCATGGTGCTCAGAGCTATTTTTGAAGTTCCATCTTTTGTTTTCTCATTAAATAAGAGACATTATTCTTCTGTGAATTTTGTGTGTCTATAAGTCGATGGGCTTATTTATTAATAAGTAGGCGAAATTTACGTCTACATCTATATGCATACTTTGGGAGCCGCCACACTGTGCGAGGTGAAGGGTAGTCTGTACCACTAAGAGTCATTTAATTTCCTATTCCATCCGCAAACAGAGCGAGGGTAGAAAGTCTATCTACGGTATGTAGCTCTGCATGAGCGTTAAGTTCTCTTCTCTTACGCGAAACTAATTTCCATAGGGTGGTGGGGGAGGGATCCCAGATGGGTTGAGGGGGAGGGGTAATTAATTGATCAGTTTAATTAGTTAAGTAATTAATTTGATATCAATTTGATATGAAACGTGTCTTCATATCGTCTTTGCTACTCTACTTTCGCGAGTAAAGCTCCTTTTGTAATACTCCTCTTAGAGAATTGGTTAACAGTTTCACTATGGAGAATACCATGAAGCCTTTTTATCCAAATGTAAGTGGAAGTCGATGTCCAATGTCCACACACCTTTTATGGCCTCTAAGGCATTCAACACATCTTTGTTAGTCTGTTTATCAAATGTCAGTTGATGTAGTTTCTCCATCACATTTTGTGAGTCCGTGAGCATTAATGTGAGCCATAAAGTCTGCTTTGAATAATAAATAGCCTCCATGATGGCAGTATTCTGCCGGGTAAACAGACGATTCAGGCAACAGTGCAAACGTTTGATACGTGTCGCTAGAGCAGTTGAAGAAGGCGTACCCCACACCCACCTCAGCTTGAGAGCCATCTGTACAGATGCAATCATACTGTGGTCTATTTTGCAAATTGTTTCATCAACTCCAATTTGATATGGAGAGGGGGCAACGAAATGTTTTCTGGATGTACGAAAGTAGTATTGATAACATTTTTCTCTCCAGGTTTTAAAGTTTCTCGGGGTGGCCAATCATTTTTAGTCCAGTGTTTTTTTCTGGCTCTACTATCCCACAAGCATAAGAAGCATGGGTATTTAGTATAGCCTGCCTGTTGACCCAATAGCATCGTGAGTATTTTGAAGTCACCACAAACCATCCAATGATGGTCCTGATATTCTATATTTTCCAGGATAATGGCCAAATCGTTATAGTTTTCGTCCATATGCACAGAATGTCCCATCATAAGCGATGCAAATTTATTTCCATTGAGCAATAATAATACTTTAAGATAATTTTTGGATGAATCAATGAATAGGCTACATTCAGCTGAGTCATACCGCATATCAAAGCAATGCATGAGTCTTTACACATCATTGCAAAAAACTAAATTTCCCTCTTTTGAGAAAAACTGGGTAAATTCTATTTTTCGGTGTCAGTACAGTGAAAATGAGGAGCCAGATGATAAAAGGTTTTTATTTGTTAATCTGGAACCTAACAGTTCGGCTGCATCTTTTGAAAGACCTAAATCTCTTACTAGATCATTGAGCTCACTTTGAGAAAATAGTTGAGGCCTTTCATCTTCGTCTGAAGAAAAATTTGAGCTTGAGTCACCCTGAGGAGGAAATGTAATTTCGTCCTCCAACTGACCCCGGTATTCATCCAAACTGGAAGATGGCTGTGGGATAGGTATTTTAGAGCTATGGGGCACTGGACGTATATCTGAGTCAAGGTTTGGATAACTTATGCTTCTTTGTTTTTTGAATTGAATCCCTTTACGTAACTGAACAGAAGTAGCAATCAGAGTTGTGGCTTTTCAACTCACACCATATCATAGGAATTCCAAATCGAAATGCATTTTTCTTAACCTTAAACCACAAACGAAGATCTTCTTCGCATCTTCTACACAGCTTATGTGGCGCCCGTGGTTTATCTTGATCATCAAGTTTTAATTTAAAGTAATCAAAATAAACTTTCCTCACAAAATCACTTACGTTTCTCTGTTGACTTTTAATAGTGTATTCACCATAAATATAACAAAAACTGTTTGGTGAAATGACACAACTTCATGTAACCATGACTAGAAACAACAGCACTGTTCACTTGAATAGCAATATGTCTACTGAGAGTTTGTCTTCATTTCATGCGAGATAGAAATCGTTACTTGACTTGTCGCAACACGATAAAACTGAACAATAAGATTGCTTTTATTTGCTTCTGGCGCCCACGATTTCACGGTAAAACCTGCAAGTGGCAACAAAGAATAGTTAACATTGTAAATTTTTTAAATTTAAATTTATTTTATCAATTATAATTCATATAATTTTTAATAATTATTAAATTAAGAAAATCACATAGGTTTATTACTAATGAACATCAATGCTGCAATGTGCATAAAAACCTATGTGATAGAATTCTTTGAATATTTTTCCTGTTTTTGGGATGTCAAAATCTATAAGAATATGTTAAAAAATCCTTTTCAGTTTTTTTGGTAGCAGACCTGTGTAATCTAAGTTCCAAAGTAAGATATGTAACTGAAATATATAGTTTTGAAGTCAGTGTTACCGAAAATAAGTCTCTGTAGCATTTAAACACTGCTTATTTAAGAATTAGGCTCCTGGTTATACTATTGCAGTAACTTTCATGATAAATCTTACTTGCACACTCCATACACACATGTACTTTGTCTGGCCAACAGACGTTCCAGGTACAAACTACTTGCTCCAGTCACTCTAACGTGACCACCTGTCGATAGCCTGGACAAACACCTTTCGCAGCGTGGGCGGTTGTGAGGCGTGAAGGAAAAGAGGCAGTGAGGTTCTGGAAGGTATCAACAGGGATGTCGAACCATGCCGACTCTAGTGCCTCGGCAAGCAGCGCTGTGTTTTTCAGTTGGGGATCCATGGCGCGAACAGCCCGATCGTGGTGGTTTCACAAATGTTTGACTGGGTTTAAATCTGGGAAGTTTGGTGGCCAGGGGAGTACAGTAAACTGATGCTGGTGCTGTTTGAACCATGCTCGTACACTGTGAGCTGTGTGGCACGTTGCATAGTACTGCTGGTAGACGCCACTGTGTCCAACAAAACAAACTGCATGTAGAAGTGGACATGGTACACACTTGTGCAGAGTTATTGTGCCTTCCGGAATGAGGAGATCGTCCAAGCAGCGCCCTCTGACCTCGACCTTGCTGACGATTGTAACAGGGTCTTTGATTTCAGACTTTCAGGCCATACACGCCAATGGTCATCTGTCTCCACCCTGTGGACATCCAGTTTCCATACTGGTGTGTAAACTCCATCCTTTGTCGCTGGTAAGTAGCAGTCAGCATAGGTGCGTGAATCAGGTGTCTGCTGCAGAGGTCCATACTAACATACTAAGCAACGTTTGCTCAGTGGTCGTTTAAGAAGACACTGTTGGTAGCCCATTGGTTCATCTGGCGGGTCACTTACTCAACAACTGCATGCCTGTCCACACACATCTCTACTGCCGCCGCCCACTCCTGTCATTTAGGCCCGCTGTGCACCACAGTATCGTTGGCGCCAGTTTTGAATAGCGCCCTTTTATTATGCGCTGTACACTTTAACAGGCTCTTTTGGAAGTCAGATGAATCGCTCCATTTCCATATGGAACAACGACTGCACTGTTAGTCGCGTCCCCCCCATGTGCTTTATACACGGTGGTCCATTGATAGTGACCGGGCCAAATATCTCACGAAATAAGCATCAAATGAAAAAACTGCAAAGAACGAGACTCGTTTAGCTTGAAGCGGGAAACCAAATGTCCCTATGGTTGGCCCGCTAGATGGCGCTGCCATAGGTCAAACGGATATCAACTGCGTTTTTAAAAAAATAGGAACCCCCATTTTCATTACATATTCTTGTAGTATGTAAAGAAATATGAATGTTTTAGTTGGATCACTTTTTTCGCTTTGTGATAGATGGCGCTGTAATAGTTACAAACGTATAAGTAAGTGGTATCACGTAACATTACGCCATTGCGGACGGTATTTCCTTCGTGATACATCATGGATCATTTACCAACTGCGGAAAAGATCGATATCGTGTTGATGTATGGCTATTGTGGTCAAAATGCACAACGGGGCGTGTGCTATGTATGCTGCTCGGTATCCTGGACGATATCATCCAAGTGTCCGGACCGTTCGCCGGATAGTTACGTTATTTAAGGAAACTGGAAGTGTTGTGCCACGTGTGAAACGTCAACCACGACCTGCAACAAATGATGATAACCGAGTACGTTTTTTAGCTGCTGTCGCGGCTAATCCGCACATCAGTAGCAGACAAATTGGGCGAGAATCGGGAATCTCAAAAACGTCCGCGTTGAGAATGCTACATCAACATCGATTGCACCCGTACCATATTTCTACGCACCAGGAATTGCATGGCGACGACTTTGGACTTCGTGTACGCTTCTGCCACTGGGCACAAGAGAAATTACGGGACGATGACAGATTTTTTCCATGCGTTCTATTTAGCGACGAAGCGTCATTCACCAACAGCGGTAACGTAAACCGGCATAATATGAACTCTTGGGCAACGGAAAATTCACGATGGCTGCGACAAGTGGAACATCAACGACCTTGGCGTGTTAATGTATGGCGCCGCATTATGGGAGAAAGGATAATTGACCCCCATTTTATCGATGGCAATCTAAATTGTGCAATGTATGCTGATCTCCTACGTAATGTTCAACCGACGTTACTACAAGATGTTTCACTGCATGACAGAATGGCGATGTACTTCCAACATGATGGATGTCTGGCACATAGCTCGGGTGTGGTTCAAGCGGTTTAGCATATTTCATGACAGTTGGATTGGCCCGCACGTTCACCGGACCTGGCGTCCCCGGATTTCTTTCTGTGGAGAAGTTGAAGGATATTTGCTACCGTCATCCACCGACAACGCCTGGCAACATGCGTCAGTGCACTGTCAGTGCATGTGCGAACATTACGGAAGGCGAACTGCTCGCTGTTGAGAGGGATGTCGTGACACGTATTGCCAAATGCTTTGAGGTTGACGGACATCATTTTGAGCATTCATTGCATTAATGTGGTATTTACAGGTAATCACGCGTTCTCAGAAACGATAAGTTCACAAAGGTACATGTATTATATTAGAACAACGAAAATAAAATGTTCAAACGTACTTACGTTCTCTATTTTAATTTAAAAAAACCTACCTGTTACGAACTGTTGGTCTAAAATTGCGAGCCATATGTTTGTGGCTATTACAGCAACATCTATCACAAAGCGAAAAAAGTGGTCCAACTAAAACATTCATATTTCTTTACGTACTACACGAATATGTGATAAAAAATGGGCGTTCCTATTTTAAAAAAACTCAGTTGATATCCGTTTGACCTATGGCAGCTCCATCTAGCGAGCAAACCATAGCGCCATCTGGTTTCCCCCTTCAAGCTAGGCAATTTTCGTTCTTTGTAGTTTTTTCGTTTGGCGCTTATTTCGTGAGATATTTGGCCCGCTCATGATCAATGGACCACCCTGTATATCCTTCACTGCTTGACGGTACCACACCCGCCATCTGTAAGTGTTGCACACTCACATCAAACATAGGCAGTGGTTACGTTAATGTGACTGGACCGAGTATAACTGCTAAATTATGCAGATGTAAGTAGCAGATCAGATGAGTAAAATCACATATGGGGTAGAATGTCACGTTCGATCGGTCACCACGCGCAGATGCAGCCACCTGGAGGAGACGGCCTGCTCCTATTACTGTCGCTGCCGCTGCTGCTGCTGGCGGTAGCTGCTGGGGAGGATGCCAGGCGTACAACCGAGTCCCCAGGGGTGGGGGAGTCAGCGGCGGAGGCGGAGGACCGCCTGGAGCCTGCCTACTTCTCTCGCCGCTACCGGCTGGTGGGCACGCTGTTCCAGGGCATAGTTCTGGCTGTCGGCGTTGCTGGCAACCTACTCGTCGTGGCCGTCGTTTGCCGCACACGTTCCATGCGGTCCCCCACCAACTGCTACTTGGTGAGTAGCAGTAGACATGGAGCATAATCCCTTTTGCAGTAGATACGGGGCTGCTTCTTGGTGAGTAGGGGTAGACACCTAGCATAATCTCACTCGACATGCTCCCCATCAGCTGCAAACTGGTGAGCAGGAGTAAACACCCAGCATAGTCTCAGTCCATGCCTTTTCTTACCGACTGTTACTTGGTGAGTAGTTGTGTAATATATCATTTATAAACCATGTGTTTGTGTGTAAAAACTGTGTTGCGAGAATGGGTAGCAAAGACATTACTCAGCGACAGCACTCACAGTAGCATACAATGGTTAAATATTATCTCCTGGAGAGCATGATCTCTATACGTAGTAATTAGCACTAAGATTATTAGGGCTCCTTCTGTTGTGGGCTTGGCCGTGGTAGAAAGTAAATAGTAGGATGGGTGATTAATTAAAAAAAAGATGTGTTCATCAACATTGTATTACTACAAAAGTATTATTCTAATCAAAGAAAAATAAATGGGTTTTCCGCAAAGAATAACTCACTAAAAATTATTATTTCTACTCATTATTAATACCGATCAGAAAGTTTAACACTTTACGTGAGTAAGGTCAGTGCAACACTGTGGAGAATTCCATGAACCTGCAACCAACAAGAGTGGGAAAACTTCACTCAACAAGCCAGAAAAGAATATTCTTTTCAGATCACGCTGAACCAGAAAATACATGCTGTGACGAAATTAGCCTGTGTGCAAACAAAATATTACATTTCACATACACACAAAGAGCTAATAATATATAATATAATAAAAAACATTTTAGTAGCAGACACCAAGTGTAGTCTCACTATTCATGCTCCCTCTTCAAGTGGTACCTGTTGAGTAGCAAGCAATAGACATCCAGCATAATGTCATACCATGCATTCCCCTACAACCGCAACCTGGTGAGTAGCAGTGAAACAGCGAGAATAATCGGACTCTGGTTGCTGCAGCAGCAGCTACTACCTGATGGGTAGGTGCACAGTTGTGAGTAGGCACCACACATAGTCTGAATGCATGTTCTGCCTGACCAGCTGTTACCTGGGGAGTATATGTGGGGCACACAAGGTAGACACCAAGAATAAGATTCATATGCTTCGTATACCTCACCCCATCAAATGCTAGCTAATGAGCAGGCATACAACCACAAGTAGAAACCCAGGTTATGTACACTCCATACAATCTCCCACCAGCTGATACCTGATGAATAGACACACAGCCAAAATAGACACCTAGCGTATGTACATTCAAAGCTCACCCCACCAATTGCTGCCCTGTGAGTAGGTTCATGACCACAAGTGGACACCAAGTTATGCATGATTCATATGCTCTCCCACCGACTGCGCCCTGGAAGTATTGTGGGAGACACAGAAAAATATGGACATCCAGTATCTTTTTCTTTAAATCAGTCTTCTGACTAGTTCTATGCCAACCTTTTCACCTCAAAGTAGCATCTGCAACCTACATCATCAATTATTTGCTGTTTTCATGTTTTTATCTTCCTCTAAACTTTTTATCCTCTATAGTTTCCTCAGGTGAGGTATATGTACCCAACTACTAGACACCAAGCACAGACGTGATCCAATTACTACCTGGTGACTAGCTGTGCTCCCAGAAGTAGGCCTCAAGCATAAGCATGAACCGTGCACTGTCTCACCAAATTATAGCTGCTGACAAGGCATGTCGTCATAAGTAGGCACTATGCTTAACAACACTCTGCAAGCTCTACCATTGGTTGATACCTGGTAAGTAGATGCAGGGGCTCTCAAACTTTTATGATACCAGTAATAAGTGTTCCGTCGCCGAACTGCAACGTTGTGGCTTGGCACGCGGCCACAAGTAGACTCCAAGTGTACGTGCAGTCCATTATTTGCTGCACCAGCTGCTTACCTCGTGAGTAGGGGTGGAGGTACATGGCAAGAAGAACCATGTGTAAACATGCCTATCCCACTAACAGCAACGTTGGTACGCAGAGAGCAAAAACAGAATATTTGTATGTGGTATGGACGCCTCCTCTTACTGACAAATGGGGTACATGGCCAAACAAACACCAAAAATAAACACACGCGCTAGAGATCAGCTCATTCTCTATTTGACGCCTTTGGAGAATCATTCCAAAGAGTCTTATCTATACTACAGCTATGTTTTTCCACGAATGGATGCAGGAAGGAAGATAAGATCTGGCCAAGGGCGATCGTCATTAGACATGGAACCAAGAACTAAGATTGGTGGACAATCGATCTGTTTAACTCGTAATGCCTATCTTTCATAACGTTTGAGAATCCAGACTGATAAAGATACCAATAAGAGTCACTATAACACTCTTTTGCGGACTCATTACTCTTTATTCTTCTTACATAAAATTTATCTGTCTGTCTGGACTGTTTTTGTTGCTTGAAAATTTTCGTACTACACACTTTTCTTGTTCTAACTGTCATCTGTAGCAGAGTTAAAAATATTAAAGACCGCACGTTGCCCTGACCTTTGGATAAGGAAAATTGAACTTCACTTATATTGGTGAAGCAAACAGATAACAGAACGAGTTCCAGGGAATAATTCGTCCTCCAGTGCAGGGGGCATCATCAGAGGCTTTGACGACTCAGAAAGCATTACATCTCACAAAAGGTCAGCAACTGAACTGTTTATATCTACGCAACAATCGTTTCTTGAAATCGCCCTACCATTTCCTAAGATCGCAGAGTCACGCCGATGTATTTTGTGGAGCTGGTGGTGGGAACAAATTGGTGTATTATTTAGCTCCAAGGCCCACATCTTGTCTAATTTCAATTTTTCTTCCTTTCTGTTGAAGTTGTTTTAGACCTTCTGAACTTTCATAAGTGCTCTCTACATCATACAGTAATAATGATTAGATCTTTTGAAAGCATAGTGTCAGAGAAACGAATTTCCTAGTTCCCTGGTCCCAGTGCAAGATCCGCTACTCCTGCCTTATCGTTATTGCCCTGTCCTGACGACAACTGCTCTTGTTTGTAATACTTCTTATTGTAGCTCCTTTCTACACCTGAACACAAGTGCAAATGATTTTACATAGTCCTCCTACTGTAGCAAGTGGCGCGCGGTCAGTGTTGACCTTATTTATTTAATTTAATTTTCTTTTAACACAAGCTCATTTAAGAATTACCTTCAGAAAAACGTCTAGTGTGACAAAGAGATAGGCCTATAGCTTCTAATGAGAAAAGAACCATCTAAAGGGAAAGTTTTCCTTCCATCGGTAGGTGTAAACATAGTATCAGTACCGAGTTTTATGAATACTCTGTTCATATGACATATCACAGTATTTAGAAACGGAGAGAAAATGTTTTCTTTAGGTGGTTCTTTTTGATTAGAAACTCTATATCTTTTAGGTTATCGTTCGTTATTTATCTGTTTGCCAGTGAAGGAGTAGCCGTTTCTTGTGAAGACACTTTTTAAGTGATCAAGCTTGTCCTCCACTTACTAGGGCTCGCACATTCTTTTAGCCGGGTCCACGAATGTTCGGTGGGACTCATGTCAGGCGCTCTGTGTGGCCAAATCGAACTCTCCAGAATGTCCTTCGAGTGTGCAGCAACGAACTGTGGCCTGGTTACACGGCATATTGTCATGAAGGCCATGGATGGCTGAAAATGGTCTCCAAGTAGCCGAAGATAACCATTTCCAGTCAATGACCGGTTCAGTTGTTCCAGAGGAGCCATTTCATTCCACGTAAACACAGTCGGCACCATCGTGGAGCCCCCACCAGCTCGCACAGTGCCTTTTGACAATTTCAGCTGACGGCTTCGTGGCGTCCACGCCACACTCGGACCCTACCTTCACCTCTCAACGACAAAAATCAGAACCCATGTGGCCAGGCCACGGTTTTCCAGTCATCTAGGGTCCAACCGATACGGTCGTGAACCAAGGAGAGGTGCCGCACGCGATGTTGTGCTGTTAGCAAAGGGACCCGCACCGGTCGTCTCAAGCCGTAACACTTTAACGATCACTGAACTTAACAGATACGTCCGCTGTACGTCCCACATGGATTTCAGCGGCTGTTTTACGCAGTGTTGCTTGTATCTTATCGCTGAAAGCTCTACAGAACCGCCACTTTTCTCGATCGTTAAAGGATGGCCGTTGGCTACTGCGGTGTCCATCGGGAAAGATTATGACTGAAATTTGGGATTCTCGGCACAGTCTTACCACTGTGGATCTCGGAACATTGAATTCCCTAAAGATTTCCGAAATGAAATGTTCCAACCGTCTAATTTCAACCACCATTCCAAGTTGAAAGTCTATTCATCCCGTCGTGAAGCCATAATCACGTACACACCTGAGTACAAATGACAGCTCCACCACTACCCTGCCCGTTTATAACCTGTGTACAAATGACAGCTCCACCACTACCCTGCCCGTTTATAACCTGTGTACAAATGACAGCTCCACCACTACCCTGCCCGTTTATAACCTGTGTACAAATGACAGCTCCACCACTACCCTGCCCGTTTTTAACCTGTGTACAAATGACAGCTCCACCACTACCCTGCCCGTTTTTAACCTGTGTACAAATGACAGCTCCACCACTACCCTGCCCGTTTATAACCTGTGTACAAATGACAGCTCCACCACTACCCTGCCCGTTTTTAACCTGTGTACAAATGACAGCTCCACCACTACCCTGCCCGTTTTTAACCTGTGTACAAATGACAGCTCCACCACTACCCTGCCCGTTTTTAACCTGTGTACAAATGACAGCTCCACCACTACCCTGCCCGTTTTTAACCTGTGTACAAATGACAGCTCCACCACCACCCTGCCCGTTTTTAACCTGTGTACAAATGACAGCTCCACCACTACCCTGCCCGTTTATAACCTGTGTACAAATGACAGCTCCACCACTACCCTGCCCGTTTTTAACCTGTGTACAAATGACAGCTCCACCACTACCCTGCCCGTTTATAACCTGTGTACAAATGACAGCTCCACCACTACCCTGCCCGTTTATAACCTGTGTACAAATGACAGCTCCACCACTACCCTGCCCGTTTTTAACCTGTGTACAAATGACAGCTCCACCACTACCCTGCCCGTTTTTAACCTGTGTACAAATGACAGCTCCACCACTACCCTGCCCGTTTTTAACCTGTGTACAAATGACAGCTCCACCACTACCCTGCCCGTTTTTAACCTGTGTACAAATGACAGCTCCACCACTACCCTGCCCGTTTATAACCTGTGTACAAATGACAGCTCCACCACTACCCTGCCCGTTTATAACCTGTGTACAAATGACAGCTCCACCACTACCCTGCCCGTTTATAACCTGTGTACAAATGACAGCTCCACCACTACCCTGCCCGTTTTTAACCTGTGTACAAATGACAGCTCCACCACTACCCTGCCCGTTTATAACCTGTGTACAAATGACAGCTCCACCACTACCCTGCCCGTTTATAACCTGTGTACAAATGACAGCTCCACCACTACCCTGCCCGTTTATAACCTGTGTACAAATGACAGCTCCACCACTACCCTGCCCGTTTTTAACCTGTGTACAAATGACAACTCCACCACTACCCTGCCCGTTTTTAACCTGTGTACAAATGACAGCTCCACCACTACCCTGCCCGTTTATAACCTGTGTACAAATGACAGCTCCACCACTACCCTGCCCGTTTATAACCTGTGTACAAATGACAGCTCCACCACTACCCTGCCCGTTTTTAACCTGTGTACAAATGACAGCTCCACCACTACCCTGCCCGTTTTTAACCTGTGTACAAATGACAGCTCCACCACTACCCTGCCCGTTTTTAACCTGTGTACAAATGACAGCTCCACCACTACCCTGCCCGTTTTTAACCTGTGTACAAATGACAGCTCCACCACCACCCTGCCCGTTTTTAACCTGTGTACAAATGACAGCTCCACCACTACCCTGCCCGTTTATAACCTGTGTACAAATGACAGCTCCACCACTACCCTGCCCGTTTTTAACCTGTGTACAAATGACAGCTCCACCACTACCCTGCCCGTTTATAACCTGTGTACAAATGACAGCTCCACCACTACCCTGCCCGTTTATAACCTGTGTACAAATGACAGCTCCACCACTACCCTGCCCGTTTTTAACCTGTGTACAAATGACAGTTCCACCACTACCCTGCCCGTTTTTAACCTGTGTACAAATGACAGCTCCACCACTACCCTGCCCGTTTTTAACCTGTGTACAAATGACAGCTCCACCACTACCCTGCCCGTTTTTAACCTGTGTACAAATGACAGCTCCACCACCACCCTGCCCGTTTTTAACCTCTGTACAAATGACAGCTCCACCACTACCCTGCCCGTTTATAACCTGTGTACAAATGACAGCTCCACCACTACCCTGCCCGTTTTTAACCTGTGTACAAATGACAGCTCCACCACTACCCTGCCCGTTTATAACCTGTGTACAAATGACAGCTCCACCACTACCCTGCCCGTTTATAACCTGTGTACAAATGACAGCTCCACCACTACCCTGCCCGTTTTTAACCTGTGTACAAATGACAGCTCCACCACTACCCTGCCCGTTTTTAACCTGTGTACAAATGACAGCTCCACCACTACCCTGCCCGTTTTTAACCTGTGTACAAATGACAGCTCCACCACTACCCTGCCCGTTTTTAACCTGTGTACAAATGACAGCTCCACCACCACCCTGCCCGTTTTTAACCTGTGTACAAATGACAGCTCCACCACTACCCTGCCCGTTTATAACCTGTGTACAAATGACAGCTCCACCACTACCCTGCCCGTTTTTAACCTGTGTACAAATGACAGCTCCACCACTACCCTGCCCGTTTATAACCTGTGTACAAATGACAGCTCCACCACTACCCTGCCCGTTTATAACCTGTGTACAAATGACAGCTCCACCACTACCCTGCCCGTTTTTAACCTGTGTACAAATGACAGCTCCACCACTACCCTGCCCGTTTTTAACCTGTGTACAAATGACAGCTCCACCACTACCCTGCCCATTTTTAACCTGTGTACAAATGACAGCTCCACCACTACCCTGCCCATTTTTAACCTGTGTACAAATGACAGCTCCACCACTACCCTGCCCGTTTTTAACCTGTGTACAAATGACAGCTCCACCACTACCCTGCCCGTTTTTAACCTGTGTACAAATGACAGCTCCACCACTACCCTGCCCGTTTATAACCTGTGTACAAATGACAGCTCCACCACTACCCTGCCCGTTTTTAACCTGTGTACAAATGACAGCTCCACCACTACCCTGCCCGTTTATAACCTGTGTACAAATGACAGCTCCACCACTACCCTGCCCATTTTTAACCTGTGTACAAATGACAGCTCCACCACCACCCTGCCCGTTTTTAACCTGTGTACAAATGACAGCTCCACCACTACCCTGCCCGTTTATAACCTGTGTACAAATGACAGCTCCACCACTACCCTGCCCGTTTTTAACCTGTGTACAAATGACAGCTCCACCACTACCCTGCCCGTTTATAACCTGTGTACAAATGACAGCTCCACCACTACCCTGCCCATTTATAACCTGTGTACAAATGACAGCTCCACCACTACCCTGCCCGTTTATAACCTGTGTACAAATGACAGCTCCACCACTACCCTGCCCGTTTATAACCTGTGTACAAATGACAGCTCCACCACTACCCTGCCCGTTTATAACCTGTGTACAAATGACAGCTCCACCACTACCCTGCCCGTTTTTAACCTGTGTACAAATGACAGCTCCACCACTACCCTGCCCGTTTATAACCTGTGTACAAATGACAGCTCCACCACTACCCTGCCCGTTTTTAACCTGTGTACAAATGACAGCTCCACCACCACCCTGCCCGTTTTTAACCTGTGTACAAATGACAGCTCCACCACTACCCTGCCCGTTTATAACCTGTGTACAAATGACAGCTCCACCACTACCCTGCCCGTTTATAACCTGTGTACAAATGACAGCTCCACCACTACCCTGCCTGTTTTTAACCTGTGTACAAATGACAGCTCCACCACTACCCTGCCCGTTTATAACCTGTGTACAAATGACAGCTCCACCACTAGCCTCCCATTTTTAACCTGTGTACAAATGACAGCTCCACCACCACCCTGCCTGTTTTTAACCTGTGTACAAATGACAGCTCCACCACTACCCTGCCCGTTTATAACCTGTGTACAAATGACAGCTCCACCACTACCCTGCCCGTTTTTAACCTGTGTACAAATGACAGCTCCACCACTACCCTGCCCGTTTTTAACCTGTGTACAAATGACAGCTCCACCACTACCCTGCCCGTTTATAACCTGTGTACAAATGACAGCTCCACCACTACCCTGCCCGTTTATAACCTGTGTACAAATGACAGCTCCACCACTACCCTGCCCGTTTTTAACCTGTGTACAAATGACAGCTCCACCACTACCCTGCCCGTTTATAACCTGTGTACACATGACAGCTCCACCACTACCCTGCCCGTTTATAACCAGTGTACAAATGACAGCTCCACCACTACCCTGCCCGTTTATAACCTGTGTACAAATGACAGCTCCACCACTACCCTGCCCGTTTATAACCTGTGTACAAATGACAGCTCCACCACTACCCTGCCCGTTTTTAACCTGTGTACAAATGACAGCTCCACCACTACCCTGCCCGTTTATAACCTGTGTACAAATGACAGCTCCACCACTACCCTGCCCGTTTTTAACCTGTGTACAAATGACAGCTCCACCACCACCCTGCCCGTTTTTAACCTGTGTAAAAATGACAGCTCCACCACTACCCTGCCCGTTTATAACCTGTGTACAAATGACAGCTCCACCACAACCCTGCCCGTTTATAACCTGTGTACAAATGACAGCTCCACCACTACCCTGCCTGTTTTTAACCTGTGTACAAATGACAGCTCCACCACTACCCTGCCCGTTTATAACCTGTGTACAAATGACAGCTCCACCACTACCCTGCCCATTTTTAACCTGTGTACAAATGACAGCTCCACCACCACCCTGCCCGTTTATAACCTGTGTACAAATGACAGCTCCACCACTACCCTGCCCGTTTATAACCTGTGTACAAATGACAGCTCCACCACTACCCTGCCCGTTTTTAACCTGTGTACAAATGACAGCTCCACCACTACCCTGCCCGTTTATAACCTGTGTACAAATGACAGCTCCACCACTACCCTGCCCGTTTATAACCTGTGTACAAATGACAGCTCCACCACTACCCTGCCCGTTTATAACCTGTGTACAAATGACAGCTCCACCACTACCCTGCCCGTTTTTAACCTGTGTACAAATGACAGCTCCACCACTACCCTGCCCGTTTATAACCTGTGTACAAATGACAGCTCCACCACTACCCTGCCCGTTTATAACCTGTGTACAAATGTCAGCTCCACCACTATCCTGCTCGTTTTTAACCTGTGTACAAATGACAGCTCCACCACTACTCTGCCCGTTTTTAACCTGTGTACAAATGACAGCTCCACCACTACCCTGCCCGTTTTTAACCTGTGTACAAATGACAGCTCCACCACTACCCTGCCCGTTTTTAACCTGTGTACAAATGACAGCTCCACCACTACCCTGCCCGTTTTTAACCTGTGTACAAATGACAGCTCCACCACTACCCTGCCCGTTTTTAACCTGTGTACAAATGACAGCTCCACCACTACCCTGCCCGTTTTTAACCTGTGTACAAATGACAGCTCCACCACTACCCTACCCGTTTTTAACCTGTGTACAAATGACAGCTCCACCACTACCCTGCCCGTTTATAACCTGTGTACAAATGACAGCTCCACCACTACCCTGCCCGTTTTTAACCTGTGTACAAATGACAGCTCCACCACTACCCTGCCCGTTTTTAACCTGTGTACAAATGACAGCTCCACCACTACCCTGCCCGTTTATAACCTGTGTACAAATGACAGCTCCACCACTACCCTGCCTGTTTTTAACCTGTGTACAAATGACAGCTCCACCACTACCCTGCCCGTTTTTAACCTGTGTACAAATGACAGCTCCACCACTACCCTGCCCGTTTATAACCTGTGTACAAATGACAGCTCCACCACTACCCTGCCCGTTTTTAACCTGTGTACAAATGACAGCTCCACCACTACCCTGCCCGTTTATAACCTGTGTACAAATGACAGCTCCACCACTACCCTGCCCGTTTTTAACCTGTGTACAAATACAGCTCCACCACCACCCTGCCCGTTTTTAACCTGTGTACAAATGACAGCTCCACCACTACCCTGCCCGTTTATAACCTGTGTACATATGACATCTCCACCACTACCCTGCCCGTTTATAACCTGTGTACAAATGACAGCTCCACCACTACCCTGCCCGTTTTTAACCTGTGTACAAATGACAGATCCACCACTACCCTGCCCGTTTTTAACCTGTGTACAAATGACATCTCCACCACTACCCTGCCCGTTTTTAACCTGTGTACAAATACAGCTCCACCACCACCCTGCCCGTTTTTAACCTGTGTACAAATGACAGCTCCACCACTACCCTGCCCGTTTATAACCTGTGTACATATGACATCTCCACCACTACCCTGCCCGTTTATAACCTGTGTACAAATGACAGCTCCACCACTACCCTGCCCGTTTTTAACCTGTGTACAAATGACAGCTCCACCACTACCCTGCCTGTTTATAACCTGTGTACAAATGACAGCTCCACCACTACCCTGCCCGTTTATAACCTGTGTACAAACGACAGCTCCACCACTACCCTGCCCGTTTATAACCTGTGTACAAACGACAGCTCCACCACTACCCTGCCCGTTTATAACCTGTGTACAAATGACAGCTCCACCACTACCCTGCCCGTTTATAACCTGTGTACAAATGACAGCTCCACCACTACCCTGCCCGTTTATAACCTGTGTACAAACGACAGCTCCACCACTACCCTGCCCGTTTATAACCTGTGTACAAATGACAGCTCCACCACTACCCTGCCCGTTTTTAACCTGTGTACAAATGACAGATCCACCACTACCCTGCCCGTTTTTAACCTGTGTACAAATGACAGATCCACCACTACCCTGCCCGTTTTTAACCTGTGTACAAATGACAGCTCCACCACTACCCTGCCCGTTTTTAACCTGTGTACAAATACAGCTCCACCACCACCCTGCCCGTTTTTAACCTGTGTACAAATGACAGCTCCACCACTACCCTGCCCGTTTATAACCTGTGTACATATGACATCTCCACCACTACCCTGCCCGTTTATAACCTGTGTACAAATGACAGCTCCACCACTACCCTGCCCGTTTTTAACCTGTGTACAAATGACAGCTCCACCACTACCCTGCCTGTTTATAACCTGTGTACAAATGACAGCTCCACCACTACCCTGCTTGTTTATAACCTGTGTACAAATGACAGCTCCACCACTACCCTGCCCGTTTATAACCTGTGTACAAATGACAGCTCCACCACTACCCTGCCCGTTTATAACCTGTGTACAAATGACAGCTCCACCACTACCCTGCCCGTTTATAACCTGTGTACAAATGACAGCTCCACCACTACCCTGCCCGTTTATAACCTGTGTACAAATGACAGCTCCACCACTACCCTGCCCGTTTTTAACCTGTGTACAAATGACAGCTCCACCACTACCCTGCCCGTTTATAACCTGTGTACAAATGACAGCTCCACCACTACCCTGCCCGTTTATAACCTGTGTACAAACGACAGCTCCACCACTACCCTGCCCATTTATAACCTGTGTACAAATGACAGCTCCACCACTACCCTGCCCGTTTATAACCTGTGTACAAATGACAGCTCCACCACTACCCTGCCCGTTTATAACCTGTGTACAAATGACAGCTCCACCACTACCCTGCCCGTTTTTAACCTGTGTACAAATGACAGCTCCACCACTACCCTGCCCGTTTATAACCTGTGTACAAATGACAGCTCCACCACTACCCTGCCCGTTTTTAACCTGTGTACAAATGACAGCTCCACCACTACCCTGCCCGTTTTTAACCTGTGTACAAATGACAGCTCCACCACTACCCTGCCCGTTTATAACCTGTGTACAAATGACAGCTCCACCACTACCCTGCCCGTTTTTAACCTGTGTACAAATGACAGCTCCACCACTACCCTGCCCGTTTTTAACCTGTGTACAAATGACAGCTCCACCACTACCCTGCCCGTTTTTAACCTGTGTACGCGATACTACTGCCGTATGTAAGTATGCGTACAACTACCCGAGACTTTTGTCACCTCAGTGTACATTAATGGTTATCACCAACCATACAGAAATCAGAGACGGTTTTCAATAATTAATACAAGATATACTTTTTCAAAAATACTTAACAGGCAGAAGAGTAACACAAAAATTGTCTAAATAACATGTGGTATTATAAGTATTACACCACATACACCCATCTCATAGCCGACATACTACATTTTCTTTTATTTTCAACAATGATAATACACTACTTCAATTTCATTGTCTTAAATTCCACAAAAGATGTCGACCCTGCACTCAAGTTTCCACAACTATTCGCTTCATCTTGACTGGAATCTTGTGATTTCTGATGACGACTTGAGCCAAAACAAATTATAATGCATAGCCCATGAAAATAAAAGAAAACAATGAAGAGGGAACACGATTGGCATACGTACCTGTGACAAAAATGAGTCGTCACCGTCGGCCGCGAGCACTGCCTCGGCCTGTTAAGCAAGGGAAAAAATGGAGCAATCATAAGGCATTGATGTCACGAGGCTCCATTTGGCTAAGTTCGTCCACCGGGTTGCTGCAGGTCTTATTTCAGGCGACGCCACATTGGGAAACTTGCATGGCGGTGATGATGATGATGATGATTCACCACCCGGTCCATGAGCGGAGAAAATTACCAACGCGGCCGGGAATCGAACCCAGGCTCGGTGCATCGGATCCAAATACGTAAGCACTGAGCTAAGCAGGCAGACTGTTAAAGCAAGAGAGCGATTTTCAGCTGAGCTAGGCACTGATGGTTCGAACAATGATTATCAGTTTGTAACTGCTGTTGTTGTGGTCTTTAGCCCAGAGACTGGTTTGATGCATCTCTCCATGCTACTCTATCCTGTGCAAGCTTCTTCATCTCCCAGTACCTACTGCAACATACAGGGTGTTTCTAAAACGACCGGTATATTTGAAACGGCAATACAAACTAAACGAGCAGCGATAGAAATACACCGTTTGTTGCAATATGCTTCGGACAACAGTACATTTTCAGGCAGACAAACTTTCGAAATTACAGTAGCTACAATTGTCAACAACAGATGGCGCTGCAGTCTGGGAAACTCTATAGTACGATATTTTCCACATATCCACCATGCGTAGCAATAATATGGCGTAGTCTCTGAATGAAATTACCCGAAATCTTTGACAACGTGTCTGGCGGAATGGCTTCACATGCAGATGAGATGTACTGCTTCAACTGTTCAATTGTTTCTCGATTCTGGCGGTACACCTGGTCTTTCAAGTGTCCCCACAGAAAGAAGTCACAGGGGTTCATGTGTGGCGAACAGGGAGGCCAATCCACGCCGCCTCCTATATGTTTCGGATAGCCCAAAGCAATCACACGATCATCGAAATATTCATTCAGGAAATTAAAGACGTCGGCCGTGCGGTGTGGCCGGGCACCATCTTGCATAAACCACGAGGTGTTCGCAGTGTCGTCTAAGGCAGTTTGTACCGCCACAAATTCACGAAGAATGTCCAGATAGTGTGATGCAGTAATCGTTTCGGATCTGAAAAATGGGCCAATGGTTCCTTTGGAAGAAATGGCGGCCCAGACCAGTACTTTTTGAGGATGCAGGGACGATGGGACTGCAACATGGGGCTTTTCGGTTCCCCATATGCGCCAGTTCTGTTTATTGACGAATACGTCCAGGTAAAATAAGCTTCGTCAGTAAACGAAATGCTGCCCACATGCATATCGCCGTCATCAATCCTGTGCACTATATCGTTAGCGAATGTCTCTCGTGCAGCAATGGTAGCGGCACTGAGAGGTTGCCGCGTTTGAATTTTGTATGGACAGAGGTGTAAACTCTGGCGCATGAGACGATACGTGGACGTTGGCGTCATTTGGACCGCAGCTGCAACACGGCGAACGGAAACCCGAGGCCGCTGTTGGATCACCTGCTGCACTAGCTGCGTGTTGCCCTCTGTGGTTGCTGTATGCGGTCGCCCTACATTTCCAGCACGTTCATCCGTCACGTTCCCAGTCCGTTGAAATTTTTCAAACAGATCCTTTATTGTATCGCTTTTCGGTCCTTTGGTTACATTAAACCTCCGTTGAAAACTTCGTCTTGTTGCAACAACACTGTGTTCTAGGCGGTGGAATTCCAACACCAGAAAAATCTTCTGTTCTAAATAATAAACCATGTTGTCCACAGCACACTTGCACGTTGTGAACAGCACACGCTTACAGCAGAAAGACGACGTACAGAATGGCGCACCCACAGACTGCGTTGTCTTCTATATCTTTCACATCACTTGCAGCGCCATCTGTTGTTGAAAATTGTAACTACTGTAATGTCGAAAGTTTGTCCGCCTGAAAATGTGCTGTTGTCTCAAGCATATTGCAACAAACGGTGTATTTCTATCGCTGCTCGTTTAGTTTTTATTGCCGTTTCAAATATACCGGTTCTTTTTGAAACACCCTGTACATCCTTCTGAATCTTTTTGGTGTATCCATCTCTTCGTCTCCCTCTACGATTTTTACCCTCCACGCTGCCCTCCAATACTAAATTGGTGATCCGTCGATGCCTCAGAATGTGTCTTACCAACCGATCTCTTCTTCTAGTCAAGTTGTGCCACAAATTTCTCTTCTCCCCAATTCTATTCAATACCTCCTCATTAGTAATGTGGTCTACCCGTCTAATTTTCAGCACTCTTCTGTAGCACCACATTTAGAAAGCTCCTATTCTCTTCTTGTCTAAACCATTTATCGCACACGCTTCACTTCCATACATGGCTACACTCCAAACAAATACTTTCAAAAACGACCTCCTGACACTTCTCTTCTTCAGAAACGCTTTCCTTGCCATTGCCAGTCCACATTTTACATCTTCTCTACTTCGACCATCATCAGGTATTTTGCTCCCCAAATAGCAAAACACATTTACTACTTTAAGTGTCTCATTTCCTAATCTAATCCACTAAGCATCACCCGATTTAATTCGATTACTTTCCATTATCCTTGTTTTGATTTTGTTGATGTTCATCTTATATCCTCCTTTCAAGACACTGTCCATTCCGTTCAACTGCACTTCCAGGTCCTTTGCGGTCTCCGACAGACTTACAGTGTCATCGGCGAACCTCAAAGTTCTTAATTCTTCTCCATGGATTTTAATTCGTATTCGGAAAATTTCTTTTGTTTCCTTTACTGCTTACCCTATATACACATTGAATAACATCGGGGATAGGCTACAACCCTGTCAAACTCCCTTCCCAACCACTGCTTCCCTTTCGTGTCCCTCGACTCTTATACCTGCCATCTGGTTTCTGTATAAATTGTAAATAGCCTTCCGCTCCTTGCCACCTTCAGAATTTTAAAGAGAGTATTCCAGCCAACATTGTCAAAAGCTTTCTCTAAGTCTACAAATGTTAGAAACGTAGGTTTGCCTTTCTTTAACCTATTTTCTAAGATAAGTCGTAGGGTCAGTATTGCCTCACGTGTTCCAACATTTCTACGGAAACCAAACTGATCTTCCCCGAGGTCGGCTTCTACCAGTTTCTCCATTCGTCTGTAAAGAATTCACGTTAGTATTTTGCAGCTGTGACTTATTAAACTGATAGTTCGGTAATTTTCACATCTGTCAACACCTGCAAGTCTGAGGTATTTCACCTGTCTCATACATCTTCCTCACCAGATGGTAGAGTTTTGTCAGGGCTGGCTGTCCCAAGACTATCAATACTTCTACTTGAGTGTTGTCTACTCCGGGGGCCTTGTTTCGACGCAGGTCTTTCAGTGCTCTGTCAAACTCTTCACACAGTATCATATCTTTATCTACATCGTCTTCCATTTCCATAATATTGTCCTCAAGTATTTCGACCATGTATAGACCCTCTATATACTCTTTTTACCTTTCTGCTTTCCCTTCTTTGCTTTGATATTCATACAAGTGGTTGTCTGTTCCCCAAAGGTCTCTTTAATTTTGCTGTAGGCAGTATCTATCTTACCTCCACATCCTTACATTTGTCCTCTAGCCATCCCTGCTTAGCCATTTTGCACTTTCTGTCGATCTTGTTTTTGAGACGTTTGTATTTTTTGCCTGCTTCATTTACTGCATTTTTATATTTTCTCCTTTCATCAATTAAATTCAGTATTTCTTCTGTTTCCCAAGGATTTCTACTAGCCCTCGTCTTTTTACCTACTTGATCCTCTGCTACCTTCACTATTTCATCCTTCAAATCTACCGACTGGTCTTCTACTGTATTTCTTTCCCCCATTCCTGTCAATCGTTCCCTAATGCTCTCGCTGAAACTCTCTACAACCTCTGTTTCTGACAGTTTATCCAGGTCCCATCTCCTTAAATTGCCACGTTTTTGCAGTCTCTTCAGTTTTAATCTACAGTTAATAACCAATAGATTGTGGCCAGAGTTCACATCTGCGCCTGTAAATGTCTTGCAATTTAAAGCCTGGTTCCTAAATCTCTGTCTTACCATTATATAATCTATCTGATACCTTTTAGTATCTCCAGGATTCTTCCATGTATACAACCTTCTTTTATGATTCTTGAACAAAGTGTTAGCTTTGATTAAGTTGTGCTCTGTGCAAAATTCCACCAGGAGGCTTCTTCTTTCATTTCTTCCCCCCCCCCCCCCCCCAATTCATATTCACCTACTACGTTTCCTTCTCTTCCTCTTCCTATTATTGAATTGCGGTCTCCCTTCACTACCTGAATAATTTCTTTTATCTCATCATACATTTCATCAATCGCTTCGTCATCTGCGGTGCTAGTTGGCATATAAACTTGTACTACTGTGGTACGCGTGGGCTTCGTGTCTATCTTGGCCACAATGATGCGTTCACTACGCTCTTTGTAGTAGCTTACCTGCTCTACTATTTTTTATATTTTTATTAAACCTACTCCTGCATATATTTCCGTTATATGTGTTAGCCAAATCTAGGTTACTTGATCAGTTATGTTATAATCTAGTACATGTAAAGGAGATACGTTTTTGATGATAGGCCAGTATTATGTACTATACACGATGTGGCACATTTCTTGCTAGTTTGGTTGTTATGTGGGATTCCATTGATTTAAATTGCCTTTTTCATGTCAGATACGAAAATATTACACTCGAGAAAGCTGTGAGTAATTATGAAAGTAATCATGAACAGGACCCTTTGTGGCATAACTACAATTAGCAGATAGATGACAACCGACCTACATGTCATTAATAAAAATACTATTTATAGTCATGTTTCCATGCAATTTTCCCCATTTACGTGCTACCATACAAGAGCTCTGCAATTGTAAAGACTGAATTTCCAAAGTAATTAAATTTTCAGATTCTGAAAGTACGTGGGATAATTTTGAAAGAGATGAGGTCCGAAGATAACAGGAGCGCGGTATTGAAGTCGGTCGTCAGTTCTATGTAAATATTTAAATTAGATCTCGGCTCTGAAGTATTTCTTCAAATATTTATCTTTGCGTATTACGATTTTCGCAAACGTCAGTATATATTGCCTATCGTGCCTCTAGTAAGTTGGTTGTGTACTTGTGAAACTGCTTAGATCTATTTCTAACTTACTTGGTCGTCAAAAGTACGCATTACGGTATCGATTCGAAAGCATGTGATGGGGCAGAAGACAGCACAGGAAGAGCGAAGGCAGGCTCCCCTTGGGACTCGGCGACTCTGGCCGCCGCCGCCGCCGCCGCCGCCGCCGCCGCCGCCGCCCCGCTGCTACACGCGACCCCCCGCCGATGCGGTCTCTGCCGGCCCGCCGTCACTCGCCCACAGCGCGGGACTCTCCGCTAATGGCTTCCCGATACCTCATTATGTGATTATTTTCCACCAAAGGCGGCACGTCCGTCCGTCCACAAGCAAGCCCCAATTACGCTAATAACGTGTTGTACCGGATGTGCATATTCGGGATATTTCACATACGAACGGTATACAGAAGAGCTGTCGGGAAGGAGAACAGTCGTGCCGTCCTCACAAGGGACGTGTTTCTGAACGTGAAACACTCCAAATATTATTTCCTACGGGGTTGTGCACGCTCGGAAGCGAGCTAGTACATCACACGGAACGTGCTCTCCGCTGCGCTGTGCAGAGGCAATTGTGCGCTATAACTGGAGCATAAACAACACACTTCACTTAAGAAAATAGACATGTGTAAATTAGCTACTTTAACTACACGGTACAGCATCATTAATCAGTATCATCTATTCTACATGTCGCTGGTACATTAGTGAAGATATGTGGCACCAGACGTCCACACACAAGTCATGTAATACTCGTAAATAACTGGGCGCTGATTTGTGTACGCTGTGAGGCCACCCGATAAAAGTCCAGACGGGTTCCATCGGATTTACATCAAACGAATTTGGTGGCGAAGACATCAACGTGCAGCTCAACCACTGCAGGGTAGTTCTGGCTTTGCTGAAATATATCGTCTTTGGGGAAGACATCGAGTATAAAGCGACACTGGTCAGCTTGTCTTCGACTGCTGCCACAGGTCCCGAGAAAGCGAAGGGGAATGTATCCTTCTCCCAGTGGCCCGGCCCATGTGACGCGGTACACATTTCGATGCGCCGTTCCCTTGGATGACGGCATTTGTGGAGTCGCCCATCGACCTGGTGCAGCAAAAACGTGATTTATTCAACGAGCTGACACTTTTCCATTGATCCGCGGTCTAACCTCGATGTTCCCCGGCCCATTTGCAATTGATTGTGTAGTTGGGCTAGCATGTGAAGATGTACTGGTTGCCTGCCGCGAAGCCCAGTGTTGAACGTTGTGTGCTGAACTGTGGCCTCCGAAATACTTACGCCAACGAAGCATTGTGATCTGTCAACAGAGATGCCACATATCGCCATCTATCCTACTTTACAGAGCAGACAAGTCTCCTAACCGCACGTTCTGTGAAGAGTCATGGACGTCCAATCATTTAGCGTCTAGTGTTAGTTTTACGTCCTTCTATCACTTTCCGTAGATGCTCATGACTGTAGAATATTCGACTAGCTTAGCCGTTTTAGTGATATCCGTTCACAGGCTCTCCGTAATAATGATCTGCCATGTGTCAAAGTCGCTGATCTCAGTGGATTTTCCCATTTTCGATCCGTACCGAAGCTAGAATGATACCCCTAGCCGTCCTCGCTCCGCTTACACACTTCCCTTACCGCGTCACGTTCCCGCAATGCCATTAGGTGCGAGCCAACTTCACGGTGGGCAGCAGTGATAATGTTCTGGCCTATCAGTGTGTTTCAGCAGACGTAGAAGTTCAGCGGAGGAAGCTGGGTAGACAACTCTCGACAAGCTGATCAACTGGACACCAACTGATGATAGAGAAACGCTGCGAAACCTGTTTTTGGTATAGAAATTCACTGTGTGTATTAAACCACTCATTGATTCCATTGTCCACGCACTAGCCATACGCGCCTGACTGTAGTGCACGCAGCACTGAATTCCAAGGTGTCTTCCGGTGAAGCAGACAACCACCTTCCAATTCATTGGTCCACATTCTCTGTTATGTCGACGAAATTGAAGAAATGCAGTCCTGAAAGGACGATAGCCTTATAAACATTCAGGCCGATTCTGTTCAACTTTTCGTTAGTGTCGGAAACATTATTAACAATTTCAGTGTAGAAGTACCTAGCATTTTCTAGTTTAAAACTTATTTTGCCAATTGAATTGGTCAGTGCAGAAAGATCAGGAGTCATCTTTTTTTTACAAAAATGACTTACTTGTTGGAACTGGGTGACGAAGGGCAGCCAGGTTAATAAATACATGAAGGGCCGTAGTGAACCATCAAATGGCATCACTATTGGAGTTAGAAATCTTCACTCCACTTTGAAAGGTCACTAGTCATTGGTTACTGCCTTTTTGCAATGAGTATATGGAATTTTATATAAGGCAAATGACGTAAGTGCCCTGATGCTCCTTTCATGTTTTCTTGTTGAGTTTGCCAAACTGTAACAACCCTGTTAGTGCTTCACTGCAGAAAGTTCAAATAAGTTTATAGTAAAATTAATGAAGTTTCCGAATGCAGTGACACAGAAAATTGTGTCTGTGGGCTTAAGTACATGCGATATTTACATTTACTAAATATTCCTGTCCAGGAAATTATGTATTTGAAAAAGCTACAGGTGATTTTTTTAACATATATAATTTGAAAAATAAGCACCCACAGTATTACAGGAACCATGAAAGCAAAGCTCAGAAGGTGAAAATGATATTTGTACCTTTCTGTAACACTATATCCAGAAGTATGTAACAAAAGACGTTGTTTTCGCGTGAGGATTGTTAATGCATGTGGGGTCTTTATGGTGGCTCTCCTTCGAATAATATTTTTCCGGAGTTGAGAAAAAACAGGCAGTTTAGTCATTTAACAGTAAATCTTGCTGTGGACGGTCGGAGCTTGAAAGCCATGGGCACCTGTTACAGAAAGGAACATTTCAAAGCAGCTGCTGGTGACAGACTGCAGGGCCTGAGAATTTCTCCCACAGTGTGCACACAGTGCTTTCGGTCGACCAACACGAGAAACGGCCTACCTGGACCTACCTCTTGCCATAGAAGAGGCCGTGTGCGCGAGAGAAATCTAGGTCGATCCCTTAGCGTGTTACGACAGCATCGTAAATGCCCTTTGTGGACAACGCTGGCGGCTATAAAAATTCGCGACCTCCATGTTCACCATGGACACCACGCTGTTGAAGAAGCCATCAGGTGGTGTCTCCCCTTGGCCTGCAGAGCTTTTCGTAAAGCCTCAGGCCTTCGAAACAATTTTACAAGGATGGTTGGTTAGTTGGTTTGTGGGGTTGAAGGGACCAGACTGCAAAGGTCATCGGTCCCTTTTTCCATAACCATGAAACATCCGCAAGGAATAAAAACAAGCAACGGAGTGGACAACGGACGATACAGAACAAGAAAAACACAGACAAGGAGCAGAAAAAAGGAAATAAAAGACACACTAAAAACCCCAATCTAAAACCGTTGGCCAAAGGTCAGACTTAACACACAAACGAGACAAACCCTCTGCTCGAATAAAAGTAAGGCTGCCATTGCAGTGTCATCCGTTAGAAGTTCAGGGAACGTATCAGGCAGCTCAAACATCTGCCTGAGGGCAGTCAATGCGGACAGTCCTACAAAATGTAGACCGCTGCCAACGCCGATCCACAGCGACATAGAGGTGGGTCCGTCAGTCAGGTGTGGCCAATGCTTAGCCGGCAGAGAACAACTGAGTCCTTGCGAGAGGCTCGCACAGAAAAGTGCCACACCTTAGTCTCCTTGATCACCCGAAGTTTGTTGGGTGAAGGTAAGGTGTGACATTCATCACCACAGGTACTAAGGACTTTCCGCCGCAATATTGACTGGAGATCACACTCCGAAAGGTCAGTCTCCAGGGTCAGTTCACTGACAGCCATTTTGGCCAGCTTGTCAACACGTTCATTACCCGGGACGCCGGCATGAGCCGGGATCCACACAAAAAGCACAGAGCGACTGCAATGGGGAAGAGCATGGATGGAATCCTGGATAGCCATCACCAGACGAGAGCGAGGATCACACTTGTCGATAGCTCGTAAATCGCTCAGGGAGTCACTATAGATGACGAAGGACTCACCTGAGCAGGAGCGGTTACACTCTACGGCGCGAAAGATGGCTATAAGCTCCGCAGTGAAAACACTGCAGCCAATCAGCAATGAGCGTTGTTCAGATATATCCCCAAGAGTAAAAGCATAACCAACTCGACCAACAACCATCGAAGAGTCGGTATAGACTGCAGCAGAACCGGGAAACACGGTGTGCGTACTGCAAGACCTTCGGTACACACACCATCAGATTATTTGACTTGTCGCTCTAACGAAGTAGGCGAGTGTCTGCAGTATGTCTCATGGTCTTATCGTGGCGTGTTTATCTTCTGCCGTTAGGTCAGATGATAGAAATGCCACTTACACGTTTAGAGTAGCAGGTTGACAGTGACCAACTTTAAACAGAACTTGATTAATTTTCACACCCATTTATTAAAAAAATAAAAATCATAGATATTACGTAACTTGATTCTGGATGGTGTTTACAATTCACAATTTGAAGTTCCTTTGGTCTTGGTACATTAATCTTATTCTCACATATCTCTGATACTTGACAAAGTGTCTATACATTTATCTTCATGGCTATGTACAGGAATATGGTAATCTTATTAGGCGCAGACTGAAACTTGACTATAGACTAATCCAGACTGACTAATCGGAGGTCTGTACACTCGTTATAATACCTCGCGCGTTCAGGTATCACTGCGCGAGTGTGACCCGTGAGGAGAAAAGGTTCTACGTTAGCAGCAATCTCATTGGCTGCGTTACATATGAATATGCGGATCGGCGGAGGCAGAATTTGGTCCGTCTCTATGGCAACGCCATCTCGTAGTAAGGACACGGACGAGTGCTGCGCCTGCGCTGTTGTGTTTAGCAGGGCTCTAGTGGGAAAGTTGTGCACGCGCTGACTACGCGGAACTATGTACATAACAGGGGTATACGTATATGGGCTCGGAAAAGAGCTGGGAGTGGGAAAAGCTGAAGCACAGAGAGAAGAGACCGGACGAAAATCGCAGTCACATTCCCTGACCCTGGCCGCCATTCCAGATGATAGACTACCGAGTGCTCGCGCAGCATAAGCCGGCAGTAGGCTGCCGACAGGACCTGTGCGGGAAGTTCCAGTTGATAGTCAGATCCCCCAGTCAAAGGTGGGGGTCAAGCAGTCGCAACGCGGAAGGCGAAGCCCAACTGCAAGCCATGCTCCCATAATCGAGACAGGACTGAATCAACGCCTGATACAATCGTAGAAGGGAAGACCGATTAGCGCTTCAGCTGGTGTGACTCAAGCAACGGTAAGATGCCAGCACGTTTGTTTAGGCTATCGAATATGAGGGAGCCCAGTCAACAATCCGAGAAACCGATGCGTCTCCACCACAGCAATAGGTTAGCGTGAACAGAGCAACACCGGTAGAAATGCAGGACGCAAGCCGAAAACTGGAAGCCGTGCGTTACAGCAGAAGACTGCGCCCTGCAGGTGCTGTTCAGCAACTGCAATGTCATTGGAGCTGTAGTACAGGCAAAAGTCATCAGCACGCACAGAAGCTGATATGGACATTCCCACAGCTGCAGCTATGCCATTGACAGCAACTAAATAGAGGCAGACATTCGAGACAGGACCCCATTCTCCTGGACTCCGGACGAACTATGCGAAGGACTAACTTGCACGCAGACGGAACGAAGCGACAGAAAATTTTGAATAAAGATTGGGAGTGGGCCACTAAGACATCTACCATGAAGCGTAGTGTGGATTTGATGTCGCCATGTTGTATCGTATGCCTTCCGCATGTCAAAAAAGACGGCAACCAGATGTTGATGTTGAGCAAAGACCATACGGATGGCAGACTGCAGGCAGATAAGATTACTTTGGATTAGTATGCGCTGGTTATATTAACGTATCAAAAGAAAAGAGAAATAACATCTCGAAGCTAGTCGACATAAACGTTTTCTGGGTATGGTACCTCGACGTAATGTATAAAACTACTGCTACTAGAGAAAAAACAACGGTTGCAGCGGCCTTCTTCTGGGTCTACTGGCGCGTTCTGGCTATGCAGTGTCCCTTATACTTTGTTGTTACTGTTCACTGCGCATGCAATTACGACATAATTTTAAAAGATTCAAAATTATGTCGTAATGGCAAGCGCAGTGCACAGTAACAATACAATATAAGGGACACTGCTTAGCTAGAACGCACCAGTAGACCCAGCAGAAGGTCGCTGCAACCGTTGGTTTTTCACTGAAAGCAGTAGTTTTTTACATTATGACGCGGTACCCTACCCAGAAAACTTTTATGTCGACTGACTCTGGCCGCAGAAGCCTACGCAATCATATGTCGAAGCTAATAAAAGAAAGAAAAGTTTTTCACTCTTCTCAAAAGACGCTGAGGTGACATAAGTAATGGAATAGCGATACGCACATATAAAAATGGTGACAGTATCGCGTACACAAGATATAAAGGTCCTCGGGTTGGCGGAGCTGTCATTTGTACTCAGGTGATTCATTAGAATAGATGTTCGACTGATTATGGCCGCACTATGAGAATTAATGGACCTTGAACGCAGAATGGTAATTAGAGCTAGACGCATGGAAAAATCCATTTCAGAAATCATTAGGGAATTTAATATTCCGAGTTTCACAGTGTCAAGAGTGTGCCGAGAATACCACATTTCAGGCGTTACGTCTCACAACGGAAATCGCAGTGGTCGACGCCCTCCACTTAACGATCGAAAACAGCGGTGTCTGCGTAGGGTAGTCAGTGATAAAAGACAAGAAACACTACAGGAAATAACAGCAAAAGACAAAGTGGGACGTATCCGTCAGGACAGTGCGGCGCAGTTTGACGCGAGTGCCTTTTCTGATACAATGACATCGCCTGCAGTGCCTCTCCTCGGCTCGTGACCATAGACGACTGGAAGGCCGTGGCCTGATCAGATGAGTCCCGCTAACATGTGGTAAGAGCTGATGGTAGGGTTCAAGTGTGCCACAGAACCCACAAAGCTATGGCTCCAAGTTGTTGGCAAGGCATTGTACCGGCGGTGTCTCTATAATAGTGGCGGCTTTGTTTACGTGGAATGGGCTCGTTGATTTGGTCCAATTGAACCTATCGTTGTCTGGAAATGGTTATTTTTGGCTACTTGTAGGCCATTTGCTGCCATTCATGGACTTTATCTTCCCAAAGAACGATGGAATTTTCATGGATGACAATGTGCCATGTCAACGGGTCAGAGTGGTTCGCTGTTGGTTTAAAGAACATTCTGGACAATCCGAGCCACCGATATCGCCCTACACGAATCCTATGGAACATTTATGGGACACAATCGAGAGGTCAGTTCGGGCACAAAATCCACACTGGCAGCACTTTCGCAATTACGGACGGCTATAAAGGCAGCATGGATTAGTATTTCTGCATAGGAACTTCCAAAGTCTTGTTGAGTTCAGGGCACGTCGAGTTGCTGCACTACTGCGGGCAACAGGATGACCGGCATGATATTAGAAGATATGTGATAGCTTTTGTCACCTCAGTGTAATTCTGAAAATGGCCTGAGATAGAAGGTAAGCAGGTCTCGTGTATACACACACAGACTGAAAAGAACATGCACAGCTGAAACTACAGCAGTGTATCATACTGTGCTCATGTAGAACATCTCCATAGTATTATTTATACACATAAAAGAATACCATAGACTGGACATTGTTTCTTCAGATCTACAAAACGTACAGAGTAAACGATAGTATAAATCATGACATTTTTAATTTATCACCAAGTGGTACTGTAATCAATACAGAGGCATTACAGTTACATAACGATATAAGCAGAGCCGTCGGTAGGACCAATCAAGTTTCAAACTTGTAAGTATTAATTAAATCTGCTTATCAAGAAGTGTTAAACACAGGACACAGTTACCAATGGTGAAGAAAAAAAATTCTGACGACGTCCTGCCGTTGCTGGGGAGGCTTGCGTCCCTCGAAGATACAGATCGCCGTACCGTAGGTGCAACCACAACGGAGGGGTATCTGTTGAGAGGCCACACAAACGTGTGCTTCCTGAAGATGGGCAGCAGCCTTTTCAGAAGTTGCAGGGGGAACAGTCTGGATGATTGACTGATGTGACCTTGTAACATCAACCAAAACGGCCCTATGCCTAGGTACTGCGTATGGCTGAAGGCAAGAGGAAACCATAGTGGTAATTTATCCCAAGGGCATGCAGCTCTACTGTATGGTTAAATGAGGATGGCATCCTCTTGGGCAAAATATTCCAGAGGTAAAATAATTCCCCATTCGTATCTCCAGGTGGGGACTACTAAGGATGATGTCATCAGGAGAAACAAAACTGACATTCCAAGGATCGCAGGGCGTGATGTCAGATCCCTTAGATTGGCACGTGGGTATGAATATTTGAAAAGAGAAATGTATACGTTAGTGTTAGAACAGGACTTGTGATCAGGTGCCTATAGCGTTATAAATACAAAATCATATAGGAGTAATGCAGGAGTAGGTTTAGTAATGAATATATAAATAGGGGTTGCGAACTAGCTACCATGAACAGCATAGTGAAAGCATTATTGTAGCGAAGATAGACATGAAGGCGATACCCACCACAGTAGTACAAGTTTGTATGTCAACTAGCTCCACAGACTGTGAAAAGACTGAAGAAATGTATAATGAGGTAAAAGGAATTATTTAGATAGTTAAGGGAGACGAAAATTGAATAGTCATGGGGGACTGGAATTCCATAGTAGGAAAAGGAACAGAGGGAAAAATAGGTGCACATGGACTGGGGGAAAGGAACGAAACACGAAGCCGCATGGTAGAATTTTGGACGGACCGTAATTTGATCACAGCTATCACTCGCTTTAAGAATTATGAAAGAAGAATCTAAGCGTGAAAAAGACATTGAGACAGTGAAAGGTTCCAGATTGATTACATAATGGTCTATACAAGGGAGATGTACTTCAAGGCAGTATTGTGGAAATTGAAGAGGAGGTAGATGAGATGGTGAGATACTGCTTCAAGAATTTCTACATCTACATCTACATCCATACTCCGCAAGCCACCTGACGGTGTGTGGCGGATGGTACCTTCAGTACCTCTATCGGTTCTCCCTTCTATTCCAGTCTCGTATTGTTCGTGGAAAGGACTGTCGGTATGCCTCTGTGTGGGCTCTAATATCTCTGATTTTATTCTCATGGCCTCTTCGCGAGATATACGTAGGAGGGAGCAATATACTGCTTGACTCTTCGGTGAAGGTATGTTCTCGAAACTTCAACAAAAGCCCGTACCGAGCTACTGAGTGCCTCTCCTGCAGAGTCTTCCACTGGAGTTTATCTATCATCTCCGTAACGCTTTCGTAATTACTAAATGATCCTGTAACGAAGCGCGCTGCTCTCCGTTCTTCTCTATCTCTTCTATCAACCCTATCTGATACGGATCCCACACTGCTGAGCAATATTCAAGCAGTGGGTGAACAAGCGTATTGTAACCTACTTCCTTTGTTTTCGGATTACATTTCCTTAGGATTCTTCCAATGAATCTCAGTCTGGCATCTGCTTTACCGACGATCAACTTTACATGATCATTCCATTTTAAATCACTCCTAAAGCGTACTCCCAGATAATTTATGGAATTAACTGCTTCCAGTTGCTGGCCTGCTGTTTTGTGGCTAAATGATAAGGGATCTATATTTCTATGTATTCGCAGCACATTACACTTGTCTACATTGAGATTCAATTGCCATTCCCTGCACCATGCGTCAATTCGCTGCAGATCCTCCTGTATTTCAGTACAATTTTCCATTGTTACAACCTCTCGATATACCACAGCCTCGGTGAACTTCCGATGTCATCCACAAGGTCATTTATGTATATTGTGAATTGGAACGGTCCTAAGACACTCCCCTGTGGCACACCTGAAATCACTCGTACTTCGAAAGACTTCTCTCCATTGAGAATGACATGCTGCGTTCTGTTATCTAGGAGCTCTTCAATCCAATCACACAATTTGTCTGATAGTCCATAGGCTCTTACTTTGTTCATTAAACGACTGTGGAGAGCTGTATCGAACGCCTTGCGGGAGTCAAGAAACATGGCATCTACCTGGGAATCTGTGTCCATGGCCCTCTGAGTCTCGTACACAAATAGCGCGAGCTGGGTTTCACACGATCGTCTTTTTCGAAACCCATGCTGATTCCTACAGAGTAGATTACTAGTTTCCAGAAAAGTCACTATATTCGAACATAATACGTGTTCCAAAATTCTACAACTGATCGACGTTAGAGACATAGGTCTATAGTTCTGCACATCTATTCGACGTCCCTTCTTGAAAACGGGGATGACCTGTGCCCTTTTCCAATCCTTTGAAACGCTACGCTCTTCTAGAGACCTACGGTACACCACTGCAAGAGGGGTAGGGGGGGGGGGGCAAGTTCCTTCGGGTACTCTATGTAAAATCGAACTGGTATCCCATCAGGTCCAGCGGCCTTTCCTCTTTTGAGCGATTTTAATTGTTTCTCTATCCCTCTGTCGTCTATTTCACTATCTACCATTTTCTTATCTGTGCGACAATCTAGAGAAGGAACTAGTACTGAAAGACATAAGTAGAAACAAGGCCCCAGTAGTAGACAACACTCCTTTAGAACTACTGATAGCCTTGGGAGAGCCAGCCATGACAAAACTCTACCGCCTGTGAACAAGATGCATCCGACAGGCGAAATACCCTTATACTTCAAGCAGAGTGTAATAATTCTAATTACCAGGAAAGGAGGTGCTGACAGGTGTGAAAATTACCGAACTATCAGTTTAATAAGACACGATTGCAAAATATTAACACTAATTCTTCACAGAAGAATGGAAAACTGGCAGAAGCGCCCTAGAGGAAATTAGTTTGAATTCTGAAAAATGTATGATCCTACAACTTCCCACAAAACATAAATTAAGAAAAGGCAAACCTACAATTATAGAATTTTTGGACTTAGAGACAGGGGTGAAATACATAGAGAGCAAAGGCTATTTACAATTTTTACAGAAACCAGGTAGCAGAACAGTCGAGGGACATGAAAGGGAAGCAGTGGCTGAGAAGGAAGTGAGATGGTGTTGTAATCTATCCCCGATGTTATTCACTGTGTATGCCGAGGAAACAGCAAAGGAAACAAAAGAAAAATATGGAACAGGAATTAAAATCCAGGGGGAAGCAAAAAAATAAATAAAAATTGAGGTTTGCCGATGACATTCTAATTCTGTCAGAGGTGGCAAAGGACGTGGAAGAACAATTGAAATTAATGGACAATGTCTTGAAAGGAGGATACAAGATGAACATTGAAACGTCCCCTTAGGAAAATCATAAATTACTGTGCTGGTAAACCTCTTATGTTATTTGATTTACAAACAGCTTAGAAAAACTCAACGTACTCAGAAAGTTTTCTCTTTACTGATTCTGATCATCACTAAACTCACACACAATATTTTAGCGCAACGCAATCTGACTTTCAATAATCCCCACAAAAGTGGCCCTAACCAACAATAACCTTTACCTTTCATGAATCACTTACCTCACAAAAATCTTCGTTACTCGAACTACTGCAATACAGAGAGCGCCAATACTGCCAGCTAAATAAAAGGTTCAAACTACTGAAGGCACTAACTACTGATAGGCATAGTTAGCAAATGAAAGATTTTGATAGAGAACAAACAATGTATTGACCTTAAGAGTGTTCAGAAGTCATAATATACACTCCTGGAAATTGAAATAAGAACATCGTGAATTCATTGTCCCAGGAAGGGGAAACTTTATTGACACATTCCTGGGGTCAGATACATCACATGATCACACTGACAGAACCACAGGCACATAGACACAGGCAACAGAGCATGCACAATGTCGGCACTAGTACAGTGTATATCCACCTTTCGCAGCAATGCAGGCTGCTATTCTCCCATGGAGACGATCGTAGAGATGCTGGATGTAGTCCTGTGGAACGGCTTGCCATGCCATTTCCACCTGGCGCCTCAGTTGGACCAGCGTTCGTGCTGGACGTGCAGACCGCGTGAGACGACGCTTCATCAAGTCCCAAACATGCTCAATGGGGGACAGATCCGGAGATCTTGCTGGTCAGGGTAGTTGACTTACACCTTCTAGAGCACGTTGGGTGGCACGGAATACATGCGGACGTGCATTGTCCTGTTGGAACAGCAAGTTCCCTTGCCGGTCTAGGAATGGTAGAACGATGGGTTCGATGACGGTTTGGATGTACCGTGCACTATTCAGTGTCCCCTCGACGATCACCAGAGGTGTACGGCCAGTGTAGGAGATCGCTCCCCACACCATGATGCCGGGTGTTGGCCCTGTGTGCCTCGGTCGTATGCAGTCCTGATTGTGGCGCTCACCTACACGGCGCCAAACACGCATACGACCATCATTGGTACCAAGTCAGAAGCGACTCTTATCGCTGAAGACGACACGTCTCCATTCGTCCCTCCATTCACGCCTGTCGCGACACCACTGGAGGCGGGCTGCACGATGTTGGGGTGTGAGCGGAAGACGGCCTAACGGTGTGCGGGACCGTAGCCCAGCTTCATGGAGACGGTTGCGAATGGTCCTCCCCGATACCCCAGGAGCAACAGTGTCCCTAATTTGCTGGGAAGTGGCGGTGCGGTCCCCTACGGCAGTGCGTAGGATCCTACGGTCTTGGCGTGCATCCGTGCGTCGCTCCGGTCCGGTCCCAGGTCGACGGGCACGTGCACCATCCGCCGACCACTGGCGACAACATCGATGTACTGTGGAGACCTCACGCCCCACGTGTTGAGCAATTCGGCGGTACGTCCACCCGGCCTCCCGCATTCCCACTATACGCCCTCGCTCAAAGTCCGTCAACTGCACATACGGTTCACGTCCACGCTGTCGAGGCATGCTACCAGTGTTAAAGACTGCGATGGAGCTCCGTATGCCACGGCAAACTGGCTGACACTGACGGCGGCGGTGCACAAATGCTGCGCAGCTAGCGCTATTCGACGGCCAACAACGCGGTTCCTGTTGTGTCCGCTGTGCCGTGCGTGTGATCATTGCTTGTACAGCCCTCTCGCAGTGTCCGGAGCAAGTATGGTGGGTCTGACACACCGGTGTCGATGTGTTCTTTTTTCCATTTCCAGGAGTGTATATAATGACATCCGGTCTTACAAATTTCCTTTTTCTTCCGGACGCACGTCCATATCGTCCGCTTTCAAAGCTCTGTCATTTCTCTTCCCACATCCACCACTGCTGGCGGCTCACCTCCAACTGCGCAACGCTACGTGCTGTTACATTCCAGCTGCCCAACACTACAAAAGCGAATATTCTAACAATGAGTCCAACCAACCGCAGACGTCACGCAGCACAGTCAGTGATTTTCATGCAGAGCGCTACTTGGGGTTACCAACATAAGAACCTAAACAGCCTACTCACAACATCAAGAGAAGAGAAACGACGATAGTGGAATGTAGTCGAATTAAATCAGGTAATGCTTAGGGAATTAGGCAAGGAAATTAGACACTTAAAATAGTAGATGAGGTTTGCTATTTCGACCGAAAAATAACAGATGATGGCTGAGGATATAAAACGTAGACTAGCAAGAAAAGCATTTCTGAGGAGAGAACGTTTTTAAGATCGAGCACACATTTAAGTGTTAGAAGGTCTTTCCCGAAAGTATTTGCCTGGAGAGCAATGAAACATGGACGATAAACAGATTAGACAAGAAGATGTAGTGCTACGAAAGAATGCTGAAGATGAGATTGGTGGATCATCTAACTAATGAGTAGGTGCTGAATAAAACTGGGGAGAAAAGAAATTTGTGCCACAACCAGACTAGAAACAGGGATCGGTTGGTAGGAGACATCAAGAGATCACGAATTTAGTACTGGAACGAAGCGAAGGAAGTAAAAATCGTAGAGGGAGACCAAGAGACGAATAGAGTAAGCTGATTCAGGAGCATGCAGGTTGCAGTAGCTAGTCGGAGATGAAGAGAAATGTACAGGATAGAGTAGCATGGACCGAAGACCAGAACAGCAACATGATAACATTGCATATAGCTGAAACATTAAGACCACAGAAACAAAATTTCGGTGTGATTTACTACAAAAGTGATAGTTTGTACACAACAAACATTCTACCGTTCACATCAGTTTTAAGGAAAAGGAAAAATTTAGAACATTCTGTAATTTTCAACGGAATCGTCACGACGACGCTCTTGTACAAAACATTCTCGGACTTCTTGCCGCGTCAGCCTTATTAAACATATGAGCTTTCGGCGGTTATCACCATCACCTTTGCCAAGAGCAGTTGACTGCAGCGCTCTCCTTTATTGAGATTCGATTCCCCCCGAAGGGGACGGGCTGGCAGCAGCTTACTATGTCGCTCTTCAGCCTACAGACTTTGTATGAATAAGACGAAGAGAATAAATTATAAAAACAGGCGATAAATCGGAGACTTAAATAGAAACATGGATAAAAAATTGTGGAAACTTAAAACATAGAACAAAGGGGTGATGATGCTAATAAAATACATACGAAGCAGACAAGTAAAATAATAGACAGACAATTAACAAAAAAAAAAAAACAAAAAAAAACACGGCGACAGTCTGCTTTCTGTTCGCAAAAGACGTAAAAGTCACACCCACGGACAGCATGGTTTCTGTTCGCAACACTAGAAAGACGAACAACACTGAATATTCATTGGAACACTGCACTAAAAAGTTGGCAAATGTGACATACCACAGCAGAGAGCAGGTGGGGGAAACTGGACAGATGATGGAAAAGTAAAAAGGGGGGGGGGAGGAGGAATAGCGAAGCGGGCTGCTGCTGTGGTGGCCTTATATAGCCCGTTGACGGCTTCTGATTGATCGTGCACGTCAGCATGATGTCATGCAGCCATAGGTAGTGTCAATGGTTGCGTTGGTGCCGCCGCCGCAGGCGTCAGGAGTTCGCTTCCACGCGGTACGGGGGTTATATCCTGTGTCCCGGTTCGAGTTCCTCATGCGCATTCTAATTCCCACAGCTTCTTTAAAATGGAATCCCTGTATGTTGAATACCGGGACAAAAGGTCTGTTTCTTTAAATAGTATTTTGTATTCATTTGTGAGTCTGTGCTTGCCAACTGCTGCTTTTTTAAATTCCCGAATTTTAACCTGTGTCCTGCACAGCGTTCGTAAATTGTGTGGATGGAGAGACCAGTGTCGTAGCTCCTTCAATCACAGTGGACATTATAAATTCCGGAGAGGCTGAGGCGCAGTATCTCCTTTATCCTCTTAGGTGGTTGACAAGTAGGTTTTATCCCTAGTTTTCTGAAGACTATGCTTATTTTCCTAGACAGCAAGGCGCATAGTAGGTGGCTCATCACACGATTTGTCAAAGATAAAATGAACGTACATGAAATTGAGCCAAATTTGATACGTCTTCCTCAAAATTTACTGAATTTTAGTAGGTGGTGCTCATAACATGCTGGAACAACTTTTTAGTTTCGAGAGAAAAGAGGTCTCTAACAGTGACAATGTTTCCTCCATAGGATAGAGAAATCACATCCAGGTAGGTTAAAATATAGTTTGCGCCAACCCTGATTTCTTCGACTTTTCTCAACGAGCTTGCAAAGAGCTTTTAATGTAATGTTCACAGCAGCAAATTCTGAGAGTCTACAACCTGGTCAGAACCAATAGCACTATTGGTAAGTCTCAATGCAACATCTCGTTGGATTTTTGTTGGTCTGTACAGCATGGACGGCCTCTGTGGCTGAGCTGTTCTAGGCGCTTGAGTCTGGAACCGCGCGACCGCTACGGTCGCAGGTTCGAATCCTGCTTCGGGCATGGATGTGTGTGATGTCCTTAGGTTAGTTAGGTTTAAGTAGTTCTAAGTTATAGGGGACTAATGACCTCATATGTTAAGTCCCATAGCGCTCAGAGCCATTTGAACCGTTTTTGTACAGCATGGCATGTCTAGCAGCTTGACCCCTTTTTGTGATTCGAGTTCTTATAGAATTGCTGCTGCTGTTACATGCAGAGCTAACATATCTACCTAACTACTCAACATAACAGGAAGGAAATTTGGAAATTTGTGGTAAGTTCCTATGGGACGAAACTGCTGAGGTCATCGGTGCCTAGGCTTACACACTACTTAATCTAACTTAACATTACTTACGCTAAGCACAACACACACACCCATCCCCGACGATGGACTCGAACCTCCGACGGGGGGAGCCGAATAACAGGAAGTTAGTTGCTCTACGTAACATCTAGTTCCAGAACATTAGCAAGAATATAGGAAGTTAAGTCTGTCCAATGACTTAGTTACATACAGTGATGAGCGAAACATTACGATTAGTGTGCACAACGACTGTTAACACTCGAAGTGCGTTGCTGGCATGGAACGTTGTGATGAAAGTGGATAAGCGGAACAGACGTGTGGGGAATTACTGCAGCACCGATACTGATCGGGAGTGATAGTTATGGCCCAGTCCTTTGAACGATCATCTAGGATACGGTCGCCTGATTGCTCGCTGTTATCGTGAGCATCTGTGGAAAATGGTTGAAGGATGGTGAAACCACTAGTAGACGGCAGTGCGTTCGAAGCTGACGCCTCGTCAAAGAACACGGAGGTGGGAGGCCGGTCTCCTTAGTGAAGCAGGGCAGGCGATGCAGCACCGTGCTGGCGTAGGCGCGGGTGTCTCGGCCGCACACTGCTGAGCGTGGCGCTCCGCGGCAGGCGGTCCCTGTGTACTCCAATCCTGACCCAACGGCATCGTAAGTTACGATCGTCGTGAAACAACGAAAAAGTGTCGCCTGACCGGATCAATCAACTCCCGGTCATTTCGTAGAGTTCGTTATTGTACAGTACAGATAATCTAACTGCACAACACTTGAATATTTTAGGTACATGTTTGCGCCTGATGAATTTAACTCTAGCATGGCCTCAGTGTACATATCAACTATGTTGACATGTTGCGCTGGCATTCGAATGACAATTTGAATATGGGAAGGGTCGTACTCAACCGTCATCCTGTTCTTTGTACTGTACAGCCCATGATGCAGCTCGTACATTCTTATTCATATGGCGAATACTGAACGTTAGAGCAACCACAGCAAAGTCATTATCCGGGTCCAGATGCACAGTTATTCGTTTAGACCGACACCCAGTAACGTTTATATGCTTGTGAACAGTAGTGCTTGTCTCCAGTTCTGCGAGCAGTTCCAGTGGTGTTGACGTTGTCGCTGCTGTGGATGATGCGGCGTACAGTTGAACAAAGGCGGCCGCTGCAGCGGCGGTGGAGCCTACTTGAAAGACGGCGGGCCCGCTAAGCCGCGAAGCCCGCAGGGGAGCCGGCGAAGCTGAGTCAGTGTGTCTGGCACTGCGTGGCTGTCCTCATCCAGCGCCACGCGGGCAGGGCTGCGCTTCACTGCCGGAACAGTGACCAAACATAAGACGGAATGTTTGTTAATGACAATAGTAATAATTACATTATTATTGTTATTCATAGATCCTTACTTCCGTTGTTATTCCACTTGTGCCGGGGGGAGGTGACTAATCTTTGCTTCTCGCTGTGAAGATCAGACCTCCAATGACGGGTGGCTCGGGCTGCTGGATCCGTAATATAATAAAGGGAGGGTGTGAGGTTACAAGGGATATTGTAATAGTATAACCAATTTGCTGGATGTGAAAATGTATACTGTCGAATAACAGTTGGGCTGTAGTAAGCATAAGTCAATATATTTAAGGAGTCACCGTCTTGATAAAGAGAGTCTAAACATCCATGGTGGTGTCTGTCTGTTCTATATCGTGTCTCCCTACTACTTTCGCGCAACGACGCTCTGAGCGTGTATTTTAGGGAATTAACTACTTTGAATCTGGGACCTGTTGCTGGTAAGGAGACGCCAGACCACACATGACATGTAGAATTCAGAAGAGTTCAGTGAGACTAGCGATGATATAACCAAATACTTAATGATCTTAGCGTCAGCTCCACTGCACTCCCTGTAAAAGAATCTTAATACTAACTAAATATAGTGGAAGGGGTTCGAGGCTTTCCTATTTTTAGTTAGCTGGTAAAATAACGTCGAAAAGCAGTTAAGTTTACCATTGGAAATTTATTCTAATCATAAAACATCGTTTATAAATTGCACTATTGATAAAAAGAAATGTTTTAATACAGGATGGTAAAAACCAACTGCGTTCAACTAAATTGTGAACGAATATTCCCTGAGTGGGTTTCCAAGTTCTACAATGGATCGAAGGATGACCTATGCCATATCACATCTATAATGTAGGTTTAATTTGAGTTTCACAAAAGAGAAAACTATCAAAATGGTCTACAGTGACCCTCAATTATCTTTAATAACTTATCTAACTTGTAAATTACAGTGGCTGATGTGTCTTCTCAATAACTATATAAAAGAAAATCATCGCGTTTCAGATCTGTTCTTCAAGTGGCAAATGTGAACACCATGAGTTTTAATTAACGATCGACACTAGTATTACGCAAAAAGGGGGTGTAACAGATGAGACTTCTGCAGTTCCGAGTGAAGCCTTATGCGCTCAAAAATGCGGCATCGCGTGCGTTCATTACCTTGTCGGTGTTTAGGCAGCGTCAGGGCAGCGGCGGGCAGCACAGCTCCGCTCACATCGCCATCTCGGAAGCAACTCTCTCCTAACTTCTCCTTACTACAATTTACCGAAGTTGGTTTAAAAAAACTATCTGGCTGTGTTTTCATCTGACCAATCAGGGTCTCAATGTTAACCTTAAGCTCCGCCTACAAAAATTCTGACTATCCAATGAGAAACGTTATACTTTTCGTGGTGGGGCAATGTTTTTAAAGTTTGCAACGTAACAGAGACGCTAAAAAGTCTCACGCTAAAACCTGCAGCTGGTGTGGTCCTTTTAGAATTATAGTAAGATCTATACTGTTCTTCTGGAGGGCTCTATCTTTTAACATGGGCTGGGGGGTGGTCCTTGACGTACCTGAGACACGAAAAAGTCTCACGATAAAACGTGCGGGTGGTAGTCTTAGAGGTAGGCTGCCGACGTGGGTGTCCATCCCGTCCCTTATCTCTGCTCTCGGCTTCTGTTCTCGTTTCTCCCCTCGGAACTGCGTCGGTCTCACGGTGGGAAGGTACAACATGCATTTAGGCATTCTTGTGTTAGTCTGTGGTATTCCATTTGCTCACTCGTTACACGTATTACTTTGGTTAATTTAATGTCACGATTTATTCGGAGTTATGTGACATACTACTGGATTTGCTTATCCTGTCAGGGTTTTCATGGAAGCTGTTGGATTTGCCTGACACCTTACAAGCAATATATTTATAAAGTCACCGTCTTGATAAAGAGAGGAGGCGACATATAACACTTTCACATTGAATTACTTAGTTACATAATTGCCTATGTCTCAGTGCATAACATGGTACATATGTTAATAATGTAAGATGTGCTTGTCTTGGTAATCATTGGATTTGCTGGGTATCCGATCACTGAAATAGGAGTACTCCATAAAGATAAGAGCTCTTCAAAATAGTTCAAAACTCATATTTAAAGCATAGTAGCAGGGATAATAGTTTGGACATTAAAGAACATGTTTTATATAAAAATTAAGTTGTAAGGATGTTTGAGAACCTCTGCATAATAAGTTATTGTCTTTTATTGTGAAGGTACTGTTCAGTTTTCGATCTATGTAGAGCAAAATGAGTATTTCGTATGCCACACCTTTTAGGCGAAGACGTGATTAAACAAAAGAAGAGGGCTGAAACTGACAAAAAGTGGAGTGCCCTTAAATATGTAAATAATCTGATGATTGTCTACAAAATAATATAAGGTATTTAGTTTTACGTATTTCGATATTGTAACATTGTAATTGCATGATGGCCATGTTTAGGAATAATATATTTGACTAATGCAGAGTCACGTGACCGGACACAGGACAGAGGATAGTGGACAAAGGTCGAGGTCTTTTGATCGTGGTGCATCGGTGCAGCTAAGAGCCGCCGGCATAGTATCACGTGGCAATCAGTTTGTTTTATGAATGTGCTTTAGGAAAATAAAAATGTTTTCATTCTAAACTGTTGTCGGTGTAAATCATTTGTGAACGATCGTGATTTAGACAAATACTTGAATTCATTCACTGCTGTACTTAGGCTGGCTATTTACTCAATATAGGGCGCAAATGGAACTGTGCTCTTTTGCAGACAAGTCATGATAAAAGGTCGTGTACAAGCCCGAGTGTAGTTGCAAAGGGAGGGAAGAAATGGATTCCTATTGATCCATTGGGTTTTCCGCTATTCTGTTGTGTTGTGGCTGAGATGGGATTACCAGCATATGACAAAATTGCCTGGGCGATTTCCCCGAGTGACATTGGTCTTTTCCTTGTGTGTACCCAAGGGAGAGGGAGCCCAAGTGAGTAACCTGGCATGGGGTGTCCTCTTCAGCGTAACCTGATACTCGAGGTCAAGGTCAGCCCATACCCACAGAGATAAAGTACTCAGTGCAAGCTTGGCTATGTAATTATTAGCATTTTAGCTGAGGTGCACGAACTAGGTATGAGTAATGCCGCAGACATTGTATATATGAAAGTTGTGCAGCAGGTGAAGTTCCCAGTCTCGTAAAATTGGAAATAGCCTAGAGTAGGATTAAATGAAGTGTGCAATGGAATTTTGAGTGAAAAATGAAGATGATAATGAAATAATTAATAATAACAGAAAATGATATGGAGGGAGGAATGGTAAAAAGGAAAACGATGGTAATTTTTTCTCTGTCGCGCCACCGAGCCTCTTTTCTAACCTGTGCGTGCGCCTGAGTTAAATGGAAACGTCACTGCTAGCTTACACAGGAAGCATTAGGGAAGGCAGGCGGGAGCCAGGAACACGTCGCGCCACAAGAAACCACGGGCGGACTGTGCCGGTCCAGCAGGAGCCTCCGGCGGGCCACGCACTGCCGTCAGCCACCACACATTCGAGCCCAGCCGGGGCTGGGACACAGCCGACACGGCGCAAGGGCCGCGCACAGACCTTCAGCGGCGAGCTGAGGGCGCCGGGCCTCGCTCCGCGCCTCAGCTCCACTGTCGCCTGCGTGGCGCACAGAGACGTCCTGTCCAGACGAGAGTCAGTGCTCAAATTGTCTCCCACATCGTTTATATACAAAAGGAACAACACTTCCTTGGGACACACAGAAATCCCTTCTGTTTACTCGATGACTTTCCGTCAAATATTACGAACTGTCACCTCTCTGAAAGGAAATCACGAATCCAGTCGTATAACTAGACAGTATTCCATAAGAACGCAATTTGATTGCATACGGTTTGTGAGGTACGGTCTCAAAGGAGAGCTGGAAAGCTAGAAATACGGAATGAATTTGAAATCCCTTGTCGACAGCACTGAATACTTCGTCTGAGCAAGGAGGTAGTTGTGTTTCACATGAACGATGTTCAAATACAATGTATGTTCCAAAATCCTGCTGTATACCGATGTAAATGATATAACTCTGTAATTTAGTGAGTTACTTTCTTGAATATTGGAGTGACCCACGCAACTTTCCAGTCTTTGGGTACGGATCTTTCGTCGGGCGAGCAAGATTAACGAACGACGTAGATTCGAAAAAAGTCGAATACATATAGCGGTACTTCCTGTTCCACCACTTGTGTGATTGTTTACACCACTTGTGTGATTGTTTAGGCACCGTGGAACCAATCTTCATCTCAAACTCGGCCTCGGATCCGAAGACAGTTTGACAGACATGCTTCCAATAATTCGGTTTCACCTTATGCTGTTGTCATTACACTTCGTATCCTTCAGCCGTGCATGCTCATTAGCTGGTAGGCACACTCTCTTTTGGCTGCTTGTGAGAAAATGGCAGCCAGTGCCAGACGGTCACCCGCGCAGCCCCTCATGCAGGGTTGTTACCGCGCAAAGTGTCTGGGCGGCTGGTCGCCCCCCCCCCCCCCCCCCCGACAGACGCCCCTGCTGATTTTATACCCCCCCCCCCCCCCGGTCCCCTCTTGTCGCGGTCCTCCCTCCTCCTCCCTCAAATTAAACCGGAACAGCCCGCGAGTCGCAGAGTAATTGCCGATCCGTGCCCCGGCCTTTGGGATTTAATAACGGGCCAGCAGCGTCTGTCAGCCGGGAACTTGGCTGTCGTTCGCTACCTGTCCCGAGCCGCCGGCGCTCCATCGACCGAGAGCCCGCCCTTGAGGGCCGCGCGCCCGCTAATACCCCGTCTGCAAACAGCCACAGCCGGGCACGAACCGCGCTCTGGCAGGTGGGCGCGCGCAGACTCTGAGGGGCCGCCTGCGCCGCGGTCGTCCCTAGAGTCTGCTGCAACAGGTAATGTCTCCGGGAGGGGCTCCTCGGGAGCAGGTAAAGCGAACAAGGAACCCACCTCAACATCCACTTCCACAACTTCCTCAGCAAATCGTTCCTCTTCTCTTACAATTAGTCCTTTTAGTCATCACCTCTTTACTGAATTCTCTCTTAAAGGCAATGCGAATTACGAAGGGTAATCATTAAGTTTTTATCAACTCAACGAAATAATGTCACATAGTTAAATTTTTGGTCTCCATCTTCCTGGCACATTACAACTGTGTACTGGACCACGATTCGAACCTGGGACCTTTGCCTTTCCTACACAAATCTTCTGTTGACTGAACTATCCAGGAACCCCTCATGATCCGCTTTCATAGCGTTCCTTTCGGCAGTACGTTTCACCTTCTTTCCAATCTTCACAGAAATTCTCCTGTGCACCTTGTGGGAGTAACATTCCTGGAAGAAAGGATATTGCGGGTAATAGGCTTAACCACAGCCCGTGGCGGCCGTTTCCGTAACGAATTTCAACTCTGCAGTGTACTGTGTGCTAATTTCGACCATCGTGACGTATTTAAAGGATGCGATGGACTGGGAGTCGGCCCCTACCTCGGGGAATTGTTCCTCCGAAACCGGAGTGAAAATCCATTCTGGATGCCTTGGCCTGTTTTCAGGTTCATGTTCTCAGTCCTGGCAAACATATCGAAATCCTCTTCCCACAATATCTCAGTAGACCGCTAGAGGACGAAAACCTAAATGGTGCGGCCCATTGACAGAGCGAAGTATCGTGCGGGAATTGGTTGCAGTAATCCGCAGCCGGCCGGGGTGGCCGAGCGGTTCTAGGCGTTACAGTCTGGAACCGCGTGGCATCTACGGTCGCAGATTCGAATCCTGCCTCGGGCATGGATGTGTGTGATGTCCTTAGGTTAGTTAGGTATAAGTAGTTCTGAGTTCTAGGGGACTGGTGACCTCAGAAGTTAAGTCCCATAGTGCTCAGAGCCATTTGGGCCATTTTAGTAATCTGGACGGTACAGCACTAGGGTCCCACTGTGGTCGAACAGGTCTGAATGACTGGGAAGCAAGTGGCAGACCGTCTCCGTGTGAAGACCTGGGCCTCGCAAGAGACCGGTGAAGAGCGGTGTGTCACAATGGAAGCGGCAGGTCTGGGTGGATATCAGTCGCAGGTAGTAGTCCTGAATGCTTTGCGCGACATTTTGAGCAGCCGAAGGGAACTGCATACCCCGTAATAGTCCTTGATTTGCTCCCAAAACAAAATATCATTGTTTATACCAAATCACATGCGTTAAGTGGATAGGCGTGAAAAAGAGGTAATTTTCGTGATTTTTTTCAGATAAGATATGAAGTAATGCTAAATCTGGTGATATAGTTTTATTCCTCGCGCGTATATCTTGAAGAACTCATTTTCTGCGTCCACATCGGACGCTCCCTGTAACCGCTGCACCAGGTGCCAGACCCCTTGCACCTGCAACATTGGTCGTCAGTGGGAGTTTCCGAACTCCTGCTATTGCACCCAGAACAAAATAAATTTATATAACCCATTTTCAACATAGTTACTATTAGCATACTGCAGTGAATTCTAGAAATTGTTCGCTGCTGTCTGACATTAAATGACGAGTAGATGATTAAAAAGATTTCCCGCACTAAGAGCGAGCAGTCAATTGGTATCAATAATTGAATGAAATCAATTACAAAGAATACGAAATTAAGGGGTTGATGTATCGAGGTAAAAGGATTGCTTAGATGATTTAAACATGAAAGAAATTTATTCATTTCGCTGCTGTTGAAACAAAGCGAAGAAAAATAACAAATGTAGGGTCGATTTGACTGGACGTGCACACAGATCAGTTATTAAGGGGAAGGATAGGGGGGACGAATCGTCTCACCGTCATTCGTTATCGTTTGTCGTTTACCGCTGCGGCGGCAGGCGCTGCGTCGCCTAGGAGCTGTGCAGCGTGAGTTGGCTACCCTCAACAGCAATCGCAGCTTTGCCCAGGTACAATCTCCACCACTATCTGCCCCTTGTCAGGTGCGTGTCCCAAGCTGTCGGGGATGGATGGGAGAGATCCCATGTCCTCTGGTTTCCACGCCATCTCTCCGATTGCCCCCTTTTTCGCTCCTCATCCATTTTTTAGCTCAACTCCTCTTCGAAATTTTATTCCTTTTGCCTTTTTAATTGGCGAACGAAATTTTCAATGCAGTCCAATGACAGATCGCTGTTTCGTGGCCACGCCTCTCCGTGCAATGTGGAAATTTCCAGTCTGGCGTGGGGTGGTGTGTGCCTCGGGAATTGGCATCTTTCTCATGATTTCACGTTCTTACGGGTGTTTTTCTCCAATCAGAGGTTGTTGTGACAGCAGCTATCTCTGCATGAGGCCTGGGCAGACTCATGTTTGCGCTTCGTCTCAGAGTCTGTTGGCGTCCGTGATTTATAAGAAACGTCCTCACAGTCGAGAAAACATCTTCTTGAGAACGCTGACTTCTTTCACACGCCTCCCTGCACGAGCTCTCTGCACTTTGTGCAAGCTGGTCCCTGTGCCCCTGGGGTGCTGGAGTTGTCGGCACATCCCTGCTTTGTAAGGCAGGTAAAACGAATGCCGCCAGATCATAACCCGCATGCTTTCACGAGCACACTCTTGCCGTTTCGTTCTGATGACTGCAGGTGTCCGCCAGTTGTCGGCATGCTTGTCATTATGTAAGTCTGTAGGCTTTCGTGGCCGTTGTCACAGAAGTTAAAATCTTCTGGGTTATTAGGCCACGTCAGTGTTCTAGCTGTAGTGGACACCAAAAGATCCTGAGGAAAATCTCAGCAGAGGGGTCGAAACGTCGAACATTTTAGAAAAATGGTTCAAATGGCTCTGAGTACTATGGGACTTGATATCTGTGGTCATCAGTCCCCTAAAACTTAGAACTACTTAAACCTAACTAACCTAAGGACATCATACAACACCCAGTCATCACGAGGCAGAGAAAATCCCTGACCTCGCCGGGAACCGAAGCCGGGAACCGAAGCCGGGAACCGGGGCGCGGGAAGTGAGAACGCTACCGCACGACCACGAGCTGCGGACGAACAGTTTAGAAGAAACATGACGTGGCCTAATAACCCAGAACTTTAATGCTTCTCATTGTCAGACAGGCCCTTCGCAACGTGTCCCTTCTCGTGCTTCCGCCTGGCTTCCCAGTGTGTGTTCGCAGAACGGCTGCAGTCTCCTCTCCTCGGGTGCTCGCTGTAGGGCGTCTGGCTCCCTTCTCCTCCTCGGCCGCTGGCGCTGCGAGTTGCACGGCCAGAGTTATCACAATACGCACTAAAATCGAAAAATATTGAGGGGCAACGAAATGGTGACGCGTTGATACTTGAACTAACTTATGCTAAGAACAACATACACACCCATGCCCGAGGGAGGACTTGAACCACCAGGAGGAAGGGCCGCACAATCCATGACATGGTGCCTCAAACCGTGCGGCCACACCGCGCAGTGTGCTGAAACATATGTCGGTTTCGTCGCCCACGTAACCGAGACGGAAGGGTGCACCGGAAACAAACTTTCAAAAATATTGGAAAACTTGTAATGTTGTCGCTTTAATTTGTTATGTGAAAAGCGGTGCTGATAGACAATAGAGCGGTTTAAAAGCTGTGAGCTATCTGAGGAAGTTAACCTTGCATTACTGCGCAACTGTTTTTTTACCAGGTATCCAGTCTAGCTTACCAAAGTTCCAACCAGACTAACATTAATTATAATCTTTTAATAGTCATACGAAAACCGGTGATACATATATAAAAAAGAGAATTTAAATAAAAAGAAATAAATCAGTTTATATTTGGAAATTTATTTTAACATTGATCATTGAAATTTCAGCATATTAAACTTGTCATAACTAAGCTGGTGCCTTATTTAGGATTGTGAAAATGTGAGTTTGTAATCTTACGGAACACATCAAATAGGGAGCCAAGATTGGGAGACTGCGTACAACACTACATTCATAAAATAACACACGAAGAACATTGAAACATATGCAAGAGGAAGTTAACCACAACCAACCGATTCAATTTTCACCTAAAGAAGTTACATTCGTAGCGCAATCCTGTCCGTCATGTAATTGCCAGACACTGGTATACTAAATTCATACTAACTCTCTGTGAAATCTTCCCGAAAGGAATAGCTGAGGGCTACTTTGATGATTACACCGCATGCTTCACGTGGTCAAGTTGGTTTACACAAATAGTATAACTCCACAATAATTTTGATAATTAAAATAAATTAGATCGAAAAGCAATTTACAAAAGAAAAACTTCGAACTGGTTACTATCGTCTTACTATTAACCTGATGGGTCAAACAATTGTATAAGCACGTGGTACTGGTCTCACAAAGTACACCCCACGTGGGTTGAACATAAAGAAAAGTTGCTATACTGAAAAATATTGTTAAGGCGAGACGTTATAATCTCACGCACATTCGCATTTAAGATGGATAATCTTAGTTAGAGTTACTGATCAACACGTGGTTCCACTTTACTCACAAAGTAGTGACAAAGCAACCACTGGAAAATATTCTGAAGTTCACACTCGAAATACACTGCGTTGCAATTTAAGATAACATTAGATATTTTAGAGCTAAACCTGACCTGAAATAAAGTTGATTAAATTTTCAGTTAGGCTGAACTTAAGAAATCCATTGTCCTACGGACTTAGCAGACACGCGCTTAGCCGGAGATCTTACCACTTCAGACGCTCGCCGCGGACAGACTGACCTGCGCTCCTACCGAGCGTGCTTCCGTATACAAAACGGAAGTGGCCAGAGGGGCAGCTTCCTATACCAACATGGCAAGGGACGGACAGAACCATACTAAGGATAGAAACCTCTTTGCTTTTAGAAAGCATAGCTACCTGTTCCGACGTTGGTCCTACTGTTCTCTAGCAGACAGGGTTGTCTGCTACCCTCAAGCATGCAACTAGAAATACATTTGCTCATTCAGCCTCTCACACAGAAGGGAAAGGGGATGACAGTATCTTATCATATACAGTACACAAAAGAAAGCGGATGTAGGTTCCGTATGAGACTGTGTGACATGAATTGCATAAAACTGTGTTTTAAAGTGTAGTAGTGTGACAATCGTTCTTGTTTATGTGTAAAAGTAACACATTTCACTGCTCAGTCTCCTCCCAGATAGTCAGAAACACCACAGTAAATTTAGAAAAGGGATTTATGCCGTAAATGGCAACGGATTTAAGAAATTAACATGAAAGGAATCCAACAGAGACCTTTCAAACTGTTACGTATGCTGATAAAGAATTTAGAACACTGCCTTTTAATTTCGATGAAAACTGTATGTTCCATTCTATCAATGTGAAAAATATGGTTTCGAGAAAAACGCGTTAGAGTTTAGAGCTATATTTATAATAGTGAACTTAAAAATACTTCTAGTGAGCGATTTATACACCATAGAGCAAACCTTCCAGATCCGAAAGAAGGTCCTCCCCCATGTTCCCTGTTGCCACGCTGCTCCTGTATGCGTTTTTAGCAGCCTCTGTCATCCGCGGCCCTGCTCGCTCGATACGCTTCGCGAGCGCTACTGTGCAGAAGTTGTAACAGGCTGGTCCGATCTCAAGTTCGAATACGTTCATAATTTCCCTAACACCTATCAGGCCGTCGTCAACAGTACACGTTGCCGCAATCGACGCGATATCTACTAGTTTTTTTCCGGCTGTGTATGCTTTTCAGAGACAATTATTCACAAATCGCTTCGTAGCTCGATAACGGTGTTTCTGATGAATTTGGGGTGAGCATTGCTATGAGGGAGACATCCCAGTGAACATTTTAAGCAAAAAAATCGTTTTCTTTTAAAATGTTGAAACAGGATTTCCCGATTAATAGGCGTCTCCAGAACCAGGCCTGTGCCTCAAGAAATCACGTTACGTTTTCCTTTTCTCCATGTTTCAGAGCCTTACACTTCTACGAGGTGCATTCAAGTTCTAAGGCCTCCGATTTTTTTTTCTCCGGTCTGGAAAGAGATATAAACATGCGCATTGTTTTAAAATGAGGCCGCGTTCATTGTCACCGTACGGCAGATGGAATTTTACCATCAGCGGCGAGAATTAGAACTGTTTTAAATACTTAAAATAGCGACGTTTACCTTACTTGAACAGTGTGCAATCATTCGTTTTCTAAATTTGCGTGGTGTGAAACCAATTGAAATTCATCGACAGTTGAAGGAGACATGTGGTGATGGAGTTATGGATGTGTCGAAAGTGCGTTCGTGAGGGTGACAGTTTAATGAAGGCAGAACATCGTGTGACAACAAACCGAAACAACCTCGGGCTCGCACAAGGCGGTCTGACGACATGATCGAGAAAGGGGAGAAAATTGTTTTGGGGGATCGCCGAATGACTGTTGAACAGATCGCCTCCAGAGTTGGCATTTCTGTGAGATCTGTGCACACAATCCTGCATGACGACCTGAAAATGCGAAAAGTGTCATCCAGGTGGGTGCCACGAATGCTGACGGACGACCACATTGCTGCCAAGCAATGTTGACTCGCAACGACAGCATGAATGGGACTTTATTTCGTCAGTTGTGACAATGGATGAGACGTGGATGCCATTTGCAATCCAGAAACAAAGCGCCAGTCAGCTCAATGGAAGCACACAGATTCACAGCCACCAAAAAAATTTCGGGTAACCGCCAGTGCTGAAAAAATGATGGTGTCCATGTTCTGGGACAGCGAGGGCGTAATCCTTACCCATTGCGTTCCAAAGGGGCACTACGGTAACACGTGCATCCTAAGAAAATGTTTTGAAGAACAAATTCCTTCCTGCACTGCGACAAAAACGTCCGGGAAGGGCTGCGCGTGTGCTGTTTCACCAAGAGAACGCACCCGCACATCGAGCTAACGTTACGCAACAGTTTCTTCGTGATAACAACTTTGAAGTGATTCCTCATGCTCGCTACTCACCTGACCTCGCTCCTAGTGAGTTTTGGCTTTTTCCAACAATGAAAGACACTCTCCGTGGCCGCACATTCACCAGCCGTGCTGCTATTGCCTCAGCGATTTTCCAGTGGTCAAAACAGATTCCTAAGAAGATGATGTTGATGATGATGATGATGATGATGACGATGGATGATGAGAGAAGGGAGAGGGTGAGAGCCGGTTCCGGCAGGCGGCCTGCTTCTCACGATTAGCAACGAGGAAAACCGCCAGGCTTGACGTCTCCATCCGACGGGCGGAACACCACCAGTTGAGACACATGTCCTCAATTCGTGACACACCGCACAGAGGTCTGCTACGTAAACCTCTACACTGTCCCAAAGTCTGGTGAACAGGAAGTTTACATCACAACCTCGTCACTGCTGGCAGTGACGAAATACTGGCAGTAAAAATTTTCTCCACCACCAGGATTCGAACCGGCTTATGTCTGAGTCGAGTGCCACAAAACTGGTTCATACATTATGTGTGATTATTACCACAGTAACAAACAAAATCAAAGAGGACGCTCTCCAGGCGAAGGATAATAATGTGCAATTATCATCAATAACAAACCAAACATAAATGGAATTAAAAACGTCGTCCTGACGAAAACAAAACAAAACAAAACGGCAGCCGCACCACCTTGTAGTGTATAGATGCACTCAGGATCCCAGGTCAGCTGAGTGTGTTCTGGGTACGTCTTATCGAAGAATTTTCCATTTTGCCGTCAGTCAGGCTTCCCATTATTCGGTTCGGCAGCGAGTGCACGATTTAACCATTGTACTTACATAAAAGGCAGCCGCTCTTGCATGAGGTTGACAAGACCGAGGCCACCGTCTCGAGAAGGAAGAGATAGCGGTTAGTAGTGGACTTCGATGGTAAGACTCGCACTTACAAAGTAGCCAAACGCCACCTGCAGTCTGTGTGCTATTGCCTTTGGCGTCGATAAAATCTGTGCCAAATGCGGTAATCGCGAAGCCACACGAGTGTTAATAAAATCCACCTCTTGTATCATGTTCAGTGCTCTTAGAAGGTTGCCGTGTGGAAACCCTGAAGAAGGCTTTTACCGTTAAGTGAGGCTCTGCGTTGTATATCACCTGTGACGGTAATCCCCAAACATTTGAGCTTGTCCAGCAATGGCAATGGGGCCATACTTCCTGCTGGAAGACCTATACCAGCATACATAGCAGCAGACTTCTTCAGATTCACATGGCTTCCTGCAGCAGTCCGGTAGTGCTTGATCCATTCAAGTGCCTCTCACACTTCATCCCCATGTCATCTCTATACACACAGCAGATGAAAGCATGCGCCGCCCTCTTCGTGACCCCAGTCAGATGGCTCCGCGAACCGGGTAACAGTGGCTGAAAGGGGATGGCATAAACGAGCATCGACACCGAACATCACTGGCCGACCGACAGGGCCTGCACACAGCCGTTGGCTTGCACTCGTCACATGGCACCTCGGACGAGTCGCAAGACGATGTGTACAGATGTGGGGGAGGGCTGTGGGAGGCCATTCGTCGCACAACTTTCTGTAGAAGTTCATGACTAATTCTGTTAGAAGCGTCGTCTAAGTGCGCCATCGCTGAGGCAGCTACCAGGGCTACAATGTCACGATAACCGCTGAGCGCCATCGGAATGTTACTGTCACAACCAAAACACGTTTTATCCATAGAGGGGACTTGAGATAGGACGTAGCGAAGGTGGGTTTCAAGACTCCGGGTAAAAATCTTGAAGCCGGCCGCGGTGGTCTAACTGTTCAGGCGCTCAGTCCGGAACCGCGCGACTGCTACGGTCGCAGGTTCGAATCCTGCCTCGGGCATGGATGTGTGTGATGTCCTTAGGTTAGTTAGGTTTAATTAGTGTTAAGTTCTAGGGGACTGATGACCACAGATGTTAAGTCCCATAGTGCTCAGAGCCATTTGAGCCATTTTTGAAAAATCTTGAAGTCACAATTTAACATGGTAAACGGCCGATAACGTCCAAGGGAGAAAGGGATAATGTGGACAATTTGACACGTACTTCTATGCCATCAGTGTTTGCTAAAGCTATTGAAAAGGCTGTGTATGTAAGGATAATTGATCATTTAATATCACATAATTTGCTGTCTAGGCTTTAGAACTCGTTTAACAACTGCAAGCACTATATTCGCTTTTCTCTGTGAGGGACCGGATGGGTTGATTTAACTAAGGCGCATGATTGTGCTGATCACAAATTATTGCTCCAGAAGTTGGATCATTATGAGATACGGGGAGTATCTCACAATTGGTTCACATCTAACAGCCGCGCAGGATTAGCCGAGCGGTCTTGGGCGCTCCAGTCATGGACTGTGCGGCTGGTCCAGGCGGAGGTTCGAGTCCTCCCTCGGCCATGGATATGTGTGTTTGTCCTTAGGATAATTTAGGTTACGTAATGTGTAAGCTTAGGGACTGATGATCTCAGCAGAAGTCCCATAAGATTTCACACACATTTGAACATTTTTGAACCTCTAACAACAGACGAAAAAAGATCATTATTCACAGGGTTGACAATCTACGCCTACATGGATACTCTGCAGATCACATTTAAGTGCCTGGCAGAGGGTTCATCGAACCACCTTCACAATTCTCTCTTTATTACAGTCACGTATAGCGCGCAGAAAGAACGAACACTTATATTTTTCCGTACCTGCTCTGATTTCCCTTATTTTAGCGGGGTGACCGTTTTATCCTGTGTCAACCAAATATTTTCGCATTCGGAGAAGAAAGTTGGTGACTGAAATTTCGTAAAAAGGTCTCGCCGCGACGAAAAACGTCTATGCTGTAATGACTTCCATCCCAACTCGTGTATCATATCTGCCACACTCTCTCCCCTATAACGTGATAATACAAAACGAGCTGCCCTTTTTTACACCCTTTCGATGTCCTCCGTCAATCCCACCTGGTAAGGATCCCACACCGCGCAGCAATATTCTAACAGAGGACGAAGGAGTGTAGTGTAAGCTGTCTCTTTAATGGACTTGTTGCATCTTCTAAGTGTCCCGCCAATGAAACGCAACCTTTGGCTCGCCTTCCCGACAATATTATCTATGTGGTCCTTCCAACTGAAGTTGTTCGTAATTTTAACACCCAGGTACTTAGTTGAGTTGACAGCCTTGAGAATTGTACTATTTATCGAGTAATCGAATTCCAACGGATTTCTTTTGTAACTCATGTGGATCATCTCACACTTTTCGTTATTTAGCGTCAACTGCCACCTGACACACCATACAGCAATCTTTTCTAAATCGCTTTGCAACTGACACTGGTCTTCGGATGACCTTACTAGACGGTAAATTACAGCATCATCTGCGAACAATCTAAGAGAACTGCTCAGATTGCCACCCAGGTCATTTATATAGATCAGGAACATCAGAGGTCCCAGGACACTTCCCTGGGGAACACCTGATATCACTTCAGTTTTACTCGATGATTTGCCGTCTATTACTACGAACTGCGACCTTCCTGACAGGAAATCACGAATCCAGTCGCACAACTGAGACGATACCCCATAGCTCCGCAGCTTGATTAGAAGTCGTTTGTGAGGAACGGTGTCAAAAGCTTTCCGGAAATCTAGAAATACGGAATCAACTTGAGATCCCCTGTCGATAGCGGCCATTACTTCGTTCGAATAAAGAGCTAGCTGCGTTGCACAAGAGCGATGTTTTCTGAAGCCATGCTGATTACGTGTGAATAGAGCGTTCCCTTCGAGGTGATTCATAATGTTTGAATACAGTATATGCTCCAAAACCCTACTGCAAACCGACGTCAATGATATAGGTCTGTAGTTAAATGGATTACTCCTACTACCCTTCTTGAACACTGGTGCGACGTGCGCAATTTTCCAATCTATAGGTACAGATCTATCGGTGAGCGAGCGGTTGTATATGAATGCTAAGTAGGGAGCTATAGTATCAGCGTAATCTGAAAGGAACCTAATCGGTATACAATCTGGACCTGAAGACTTGCCCGTATCAAGCGATTTGAATTGCTTCGCAACCCCCTAAGGTATCTACTTCTAAGAAACTCATGCTAGCAGATGTTCGTGTTTCAAATTCTCGAATATTCCATTCGTCTTCCCTGGTGAAGGAATTTCGGAAAACTGCGTTCAATAACTCCGCTTTAGCGGCACAGTCGTCGATAACAGTACCATCGGCACTGCGCAGCGAAGGTATTGACTGCGTCTTGCCGCTTGTGTACTTTACATACGACCAGAATTTCTTCGAATTTTCTACCAAATTTCGAGACAATGTTTCGTTGTGGAACCTATTAAAGGCATCTCGCACTGAAGTCCGTGGCAAATTTCGCGCGTCTGTAAATTGTAGCCCATCTTCGGGATTTCGCGTTCCTCTGAACTTCGCATACTTTTGCCGTTGCCTCTGCAACAGCGTTCGGACCTTTTTTGTGTACCACGTGGGATCCGTTCCATCTCTTACCAATTTATGAGGTATGAATATCTCAATTGCTGTTGCTACTATATCTTTGAATTTGAGCCACATCTCGTCTACATTCGCATAGTCAGTTCGGAAGGAATGGAAATTGTCTTTTAGGAAGGCTTCTAGTGGCACTTTATCCGCTTTTTTAAATAAAATTATTTTGCGTTTGTTTCTGATGGTTTTGAGAGAAATGGTATTGAGCCTAGCTACAACGACCTTGTGATCACTAATCCCTGTATCAGTCATGATGCTCTCTATCAGCTCTGGATTGTTTGTGGCTAAGAGGTCAAGTGTGTTTTCGTAACCATTTACAATTCGCGTGGGTTCGTGGACTAACTGCTCGAAATAATTTTTGGAGAAAGCATTTAGGACAATCTCGGAAGACGTTTTCTGCCTACCACCGGTTTTGAACAAGTATTTTTGCCAACATACCAAGGGTAGGTTGAAGTCCCCACCAACTATAACCGTATGAGTGGGGTATTTATTTGTTACGAGACTCAAACTTTCTCTGAACTGTTCCGCAACTGTATCATCGGAGTCTGGGGGTCGCTAGAAGGAGCCAATTATTAACTCAATTCGGCTGTTAAGTATAACCTCCACCCACACCAATTCGCACGGAGTATCTACCTGTACTTCGACTTCACTACAAGATAAACCACTACTGTCAGACACAAACACTCCACCACCAATTCTGCCTAATCTTCCTTTCCTGAACACCGTCTGAGACTTCGTAAAAATTTCTGCAGAACTTATTTCAGGCTTTAGCCAGCTTTCTGTACCTATAACGATATCAGCTTCTGTGCTTTCTATTAGCGCTTGAAGCTCAGGGACTTTTCCAGCGCAACTACAACAATTTACAACTATAATTCCGACTGTTCCTTGATCCAAGCACGTCCTGTAATTGCCAAGCACTCTTTGACATTGCAGCCCATCCCGCACTTTCCCGAGGCCTTCTAACCTAAAAAACCGCCCAGTCCACGCCACACAGCCTCCGCTACCCGTGTAGCCGCCAGCTGAGTGTAGTGAACTCCTGACCTATTCAGCGGAACCCGAAACCCCACCACCCTATGGCGCAAGTCAAGGAATCTGCAGCCAATACGGTCGCAAAACCGTCTGAGCCTCTGATTCAGATCCTGCACGCGGCTCTGCACCAAAGGTCCTCAGTCGGTTCTGTCAACGATGCTGCAGATGGTGAGCTCTGCCTTCATCTCGTAAGCAAGACCGGCAGCCTTCACCAAATCAGATAGCCGCTGGAATCCAGAGAGAATTTCCTCAGATCCAAAGCGACACACGTCATTAGTGCCGACATGTGCCACCACCTGCAGCTGGCTGCACCCTGTGCTCTTCATGGCATCCGGAAGAACCCTTTCCACATCACAGTGGTGCCCATTGGCGACAGCCTCAAGCTGCGCGACCGAAGTCAGCGCCGATTGCAGCTGTGAGCGAAGGGATGCCAAGCCAGCCCTCATCCGAACACAGCAATCGCAGTCCCTGTCCATTCTAATCGATGTTGAACAACAGTTACTGAAACGCGAGTCCGTGCCTAGATAACGCAAGCGAAACACGCAAAGAATGTATCAACTAACCTGTACAAATGCCTAACGACTTCGCTACAATCTGCTGAATTTACGATTGCAGTAACTAAAACTCGAAATTGCACCTCCTATACGAAACTCACACTCAATTTAAATAAGAATCTACCAAGTAAACACTAAAGCGCGATGCTACAACTGTCAAATACTATAATACCATAATTCAGATATGTTTTCTAAATCGTTTTGCAAATTTGTTTTTATCTTCTGATTACTTTATTAGTCAATAAACGACAGAGTCATCAGCAAACAACCTAAACGGCTGCTGAGACTGTCTCCCAAATCGTTTATATAGATAAGGAACAGCAAAGGGCCTATAACACTACCACGGAGAACGCCAGAAATCACTTCTGTTTTACTCGATACTCTCCGTCAGCTACTACGAACTGAGGCCCCTGACAGGAAATCATAAATCCAGTCACATGACTGAGACGATATTCCATAAGCACGCAATTTCACTACAATCCGCTTGTGTAGTACAGTGTCAAAATCCTTCCGGAAATCCAGAATTACGCGTCGATCTGATATCCCTTGTCAATAGCACTCATCACTTCATGTGAATGAAGAGGTAGTTGTTTCTCACAGGAACGATGTTTTCTAAACCAATGTTGACTGTGTGTTAATAGTTTTCTTCGAGATAATTCATGATGTTTGTACACAATATATGTTCCAAAATCCTGCTGCATATAGCCGTTAACGAAATGGGCCTGTAATTTAGTGGATTACTCCTACCTCAGTCTCTGAATATTGGTGTGACCTGTGCAACTTTCCAGTCTCTGGGTACGGATCATTCGTCGAGCGAACGGTTGTATATGATTGTTAAGTATTGAGCTAATGTATCAGCATACTCCGAAAGGAACCCAACTGATATACAGTCTTGAACAGGAGACTTGCTTTTATTAAGTGATTTAAGTTGCTTCACTACTCCAAGGCGCTACAGTCTGGAACCGCGCAACCGCTGCGGTCGCAGGTTCGAATCCTGCCTCGGGCATAAATGTGTGTGATGTCCTTAGGTTAGTTAGGTTTAAGTAGCTCTACATTCTAGGGGAATGATGACCACAGCAGTTAAGTCTCATAGTGCTCAGAGCCATTTGAACCATTTGAAATACTCCAAGGATATTTACTCCTACGTTACTCATGTTGGCAGCTGTTCTCCTTTCGAATTCTGGAATATTTAGGGGCATTTCGGAAGGCTGTGTTTAGTAACTCTGTTTTGGCAGCACTGTCTTCGATAGTATCTCCATTGCTATAGCGCTGAGAAGGCATTGATAGTTTCTTGCCGCTAACATACTTCGTATACGACCAGAATCTCTTTGGCGACAAAGTTCCGTTGTGGAAACTGTTATAAGCATCTCGCACTGAGGTCCGCGCTAAATTTCGAGCTTCTGTGAAAGATCGCCAATCTTGGGGATTTTGCGTCTGTTTAAATTTGGCATGATTGTTTCATTGTTTCTACTACAGTGTTCTAACCTGTTTTGTGTACTCGTACCAAGGAGGAGCAGCTTCCTCGTTTGTTAATTTATTTGGTACAAATCTCTCAGTTGCTGCCGATACTATTTCTTTGAATTCAAGCCACATCTGGTCTACACTTATATTATAATTTGGAATGAATTAAGATTGTCTCTCAGGAAGGCGTCAAGTGAATTTTTATCTGGTTTTAAGAATAGGTATATTTTTCGATTATTTTTTGAGGATTTGGGGATTAAAATATTCAATCTCGCTACGACAACCGTGTGTTCACTAATACCTGCATCCGTTTTGATGCTCCGTTATTAACTCAGGATTATTTGAAGCTAAGACGTCAAGTATGATTCCACAACCGTTTACTATTCGCGTTGGCCCGTATACTAACTGCTGGAAATAATTTTCAGAAAATGCATTTAGCACAATTTCGGATAATGGCTGTGATGTGGGGTCCGAGTGTGGTTCATTCATGTGGGCAGGAGGGAGGAGGGGGGGCAGGTATCTGTGGTAGTGTTGGGGCCATTCCTGTTCCTTATTTATATCAAGGATATGCCCTCTAGTATTACGAGTAACTGTAAAATGTTTCTGTTTGCTGATGACACTAGCTTGGTAGTAAAGGATGTTGTGTCAACATTGGCTCAGTTTCAAATAGTGCAGTTCATGACCTAAGTTCATGGCTTGTAGAAAATTAATGCTAAATCACAGTAAGACTCAGTTTTTACTGTTTCTAACACCCAATTCAACAAAAACCTGACGTTTTAACTTCACAGAATGGGCATATCATTAGTTAAACTGATCATTTCCGATTTCTAGGTGTTCAGATAGATAGTAAACTGTCGTGGAAAACGCTCGCTCGGGAACTTGTTGAAAGACTTAACGCTGCCATTTTTACTATTCGAACGGTATCTGAAGTAAGTGATCGCTCGACGCGAAAATTGGTCTACTTTGCATATTTTCGTTCGCTTATGTCGTATGGTATTACATTTTTGGGTAACTCTTCCCATTATAGAAGGATATTTTTGGCTCAGAAACGGGCGGTTCGGGCAATAAGTGGTGTGAGTTCACGAACCTCTTGTCGACCTCTGTTCACGAGTCTGGGTATTCTGACATTGGCCTCTCAATATACATATACTTTACTGTCGTTTGTTGTTTACAATATTAGCTTATTTCCAAGAATAAGCAGCTTTCACTCATTTAATACTCGGTAGAAATACAACCTACATTTGGATCTGACCTTCTAAACTCTTGTGCAGAAAGGTGTGCAACATACTGTTACATCCATTTTCAATAAGCTACCGCAAGAATTAAAAAAAATTTTGCCGTAATCCACGTGCTTTCAAATCGAAATTGAAGTTTCCTCATGGGTCACTCCTTTTCTGTTGAAGAGTTCCTTGAAACATTAAACTGTTATATTGTTGATTGCGTTTATTTAAACTTATGCTTTGGCTTTTTCTATGTTCTTAAAAATCTTATTTTTATCTGTTATTACTTTTATGTTGTAATTTCATGTACTGACACGTTATATGACCTTGGATATATGCTCCTCAATTTGGTCCTACGAAACCTGACGTGTAAATAATAATAAAAAAAAGTCCCTGACACCCAGACTGGGATTAGCAGACCTCCTACGAATTCAGGTGGGTGGGTATGGCCAGAGTTCATCAATCCTTGATACGTTGCAATCCAATGTGAAATCATGATAATCATGATTTCATGGAATGTGCGATAAAACGCCAGCGAGAAAACATCAAAATCTAGGACTTTGTTTGGGGCACCCTTATGAAGAGCATCAGCGACGTCATCAGCTGTAATCGTCGCTGTGAGAATCTCCACAGCAGCTCCGTCAAGGGTCCACGTCAACAGGTGGAGGACATTAATCATCACTATGGTGTTTCGGTCCTGTGCCACTCCGAGCTGTTTGTAATGGTCCACAAAGGTACCTGCGAGATCATTCTGGTACGTCAATCGACAACCATCTTTTATGTCGATGGCGTTGCCAAGTGTTATCTTTCACTGCTGCTTCTCTAGAATAATATGAAGTATGGACGAGGGTTCTTTTCATACTCAGTACGGTGAAGGCGGTGACTGATAATCGAAATTATCTTCGCCTTAATCTCTACAGAATGAGCAGAGGGAGAATGATCTGAGAGTTCATGGAGAATTGTGAAATAATGTTCCACGTTACGTCGTTGCTTCAGCATTTTGTATTAGAACGACGTAAAGCAGGCTTGGTGCAATCAAGCCACTACCGGAGTGTTGAATGGTGTGCTGGGAGGCTAAAAAAAATGGTTCAAATGGCTCTGAGCACTATGGGACTCAACTGCTGTGGTCATCAGTCCCCTAGAATTTAGAACTACTTAAACCTTACTAACCTAAGGAAATCACACACATCCATGCCCGAGGCAGGATTCGAACCTGCGATCGTAGCAGTCGCGCGGTTCCGGACTGCGCACCTAGAACCGCGAGACCACCGCTGCCGGAATGGTGGGAGGCGTCTCACACAGCTGTTGCCTATGACCTGCCTGCGTTCTGGATCACTGCAATCGGTGACATTCAGCTTCCACTGGCCTCGCCCGCTCCGCATCTTCTGCTGCTGGAGGAAACAATGCAAATGCACACAAAAAGGTCGGAGAAGATAGTAGGGCGGAACTCGGCGTCAAATGTGGCAATTGCGAGTTCTTTGGAAACATAGACACGGTGAAGACGACTCGCCGAATGGCTAGCGACATGAGTATATCCAGACAGATTACCTTGCTAGTCGTCCCAGCCACTAGCAGCTTGAGTTCCTGGCATGTGGTGAAATGTCAATACTGGTCCTCCTAGGATAACATACAACTGAAATCGCCGCCGTGAATAACACAGTCGCTATGGCCCACAAACAAAGGAGCGACCTCTTCTGAATAGAATCACGGCCGTTGGCGTCGCTTGGGCATGCTTGAGGGAGTGTAAACACTGATGATTCAGACACCATAGAGATCACAGCAAGACCAGTAGCCGATGGTTTTGTATCCCGCCTGGAAGGCGGTGCGTGGGTTGGATCAGGAGAAGGTAAAACACTTCGGTACTGCTGTATGAATTTAAATCCCTTTTACTCAAGCAATAAGAATACGTAACTAGCAAGGTGGTGCGAAGTTGAAGCGAAGTTTCTTGGCTGGCTGCACATAATGAAATGGGCAGAATCTGTAGCGGAGCTCGTAGAGCTGCACAGCACCAGCTACAGGGCGATGCCGTCGGTGTCTCGTGGTAGAGCCAACCTTTGAAATTATGTGGCATCCTTACTATCGAGCCATTTTGTCTACGTCATTGGCTTCTTTTAGAAATAATGTCTCCCACTACCACTGTCTGCGCGTGGTGTGAGATAAGAAACATTGCTATAGATGGTCGGAAACGTCTGTACGCGAACTTCCTGCACGAGGGCAACGTTGAGGCCTGATGCCTTCAGCAGTTCGCGGAGCAATTGTTGATTGACAGGGGTGCCAATGGTGTTGACATTGATAGTGCCAATCCTGTAAGCTTGTCGCGGAATTGTGACTACGTTAATTGAGACAGGAATGTCGCAGCATATCCCCATCCAGTGCCCCTGTCGACCAGCAGTCGTGGGTTCGAGCAGCAGCACGCATTCGCAGCTGTGACAGCTGTGGGTATTTCGTCTCCTACATCATCAGACCACGCAGAAGTTTGTGGACGGTGTGTGCCTAATGGAGTGCCTATCAAATCCGAAGGCGATGTTATGTCTGCAGTGGAAGAGCGGTGCCGGCTTTGCTGCTGTTCAACGGCCACAGGCAGAGCGCCTGGTGCTTGCGATGATGGTTTCATCTCCGACAGGGGGCAGGCTGGTGCTTCCACCACGGAATCGTCTATCGAGCGGTCACCTTGTTATGTGTGATCCTGGTGGTCTTGTGTCCTGGAGGTGTCAGACGGCGCGATCCGTCGATTTCGACGTCTTTTCGGCTACCGTTGCTTGCACATGTGATTATCAGTGTCTGAAGACGCCTGGGGACCCTGACGCTCAGGTACGAAACCATCGGTAGGCTCAAACAGAATCGAAGGTCGCCCTCTGCACCAGAGATGCTCACCACCGCATCAGACAGGTGTCGGAGAACGAGGCAAGGACAGGCGTTATTCTGTCCGCAGCACAATGAGGCACTGCCGGAGACGGCGATGGTTTAGTAGCAGGATCCAGCATACATCGTGGCCGGAGGTCGTCTTGCAGAACCTCGACAAACGCCAGCGGGAGCGTCGTCGGGGCGATCGTACCCTCTGGTCGCTAGGCGGCTACTGTGTGATTTTGCGTGGCATGCAGCTGGAATGGATGTGTTCTTGGCACCATCATAAATTGCAGTGGCACGGCATCCGCTAACATATGAACAGAACGGCACATGTTTGATTTTGCTCTATGCGTATCTGTCGTACTCCATCAATATAGTGTTTGGTGAATTGAGCCAACTTTTCAACTGTACGGCTAACACCTTCCCATACGGACAAAACGCAAATACGACCCCCCACCTCCGAAGGTACCTCGAAAGGGAGTTCAAGTACATCGATCGTTCGCAGACAAAGTCCCGCATGTGTCACAGTTACGTCACCGATGGGAGTTGCATTCAGAATTCTGTCACATACATCTTCACTAATCAGTTTCACAAAAACAACACAATGCTCACCCCTGACAAGGGGATGCCAACAAGATCTTTACAATCAGTCTTAATTCATTGCCGAAAACTGTTGACTTCAATTGCTATCGGTCGAGCATATTCAGTCGTAAAGCTGCTCTTCACTGTCAATTTTCTGTGGGCATAAACCATTCCCTTTCTAAGAAAATAAAGCGCGCTAAGGCGGCAGTGTCAGGTAAACAGCTCCGAGAGCGAGCTGCATAGCGAGGTCGTAAACACGTCAGTGCTGCTAACCTCCCGAACGGCGACCTACTTCGGCCACAGAGAAGAACGTTTGAAACTGCAATTTCACGAAAACATCTCGCTGATGTTCATCTGTTTGAACGATTGCCACCCCAGCTAACGCATCATATGCGTGGCTCTCTCTTTCTCTTTCTCTCTCTCTCTCTCTCTCTCTCTCTCTCTTATTTCGTGATGATACAAAACGAGCAGCCTTTCTTTGGAATTTTCGATGTCCTTCATCAGACTTATCTGGTTAGCATACCATACTGCACTGCAGAACTATAGCAGAGGACGAACGAGCGTAATATAGGCAGTCTCTTTAATAGAGCCGTTGAATCTTCTAAGTGTTCTACCAATGAAATGCAATATTTTCTTTGCCTTCACCACAAAATTTTGTGATCGTTGCAATTGTTCGCAATTGTAATTCCTATGTATTTAGTTGAAGTAACAGCTTTTATATTTGTGTGATTTATCATGTAACAGAAATTTAGCGGATTACTTTTAGTACTCATGCCCATGATCTCGCACTTTTCATTATTTAGGGGCAATTGCTAGTTTTCGCACCATACAGCTATCTTTTCCAAATGATTATGCTATTCGTTTTGAGCTTATGATGATGTTACTTGATGGTAAATGATAGCATCATCTTCAAACAATCTTCAATGGCTGCTCAGACTCGCTTATAAGTCGTTTATGTCGATTAGAAACAGCAGATGGCTTATAACACTTCCTTGGTTGATTCCAGATATCAGTTCTGTTTTACTCGATGACTTACCGTGAGTTACTACAAACTACGACCTTTACGATAGGAAATCACGAATTCAGTCGTAGAACAAAGGCACGCAACTTGATTATAAGCTGCTTGTGAGAAACGGTATCCAAAACGTTTTGGTAATACAGAAACATGGAATCAACCTCATATCCCCTATTGATTGCACTCATCACTTCGTGAGTATACAGAGTGAGTCGTGTTTCACAAGAACGATATTTTCTGAATCCATGCTGACTTTGTATCGACAAAGCGTTTTCTTCGAGGAAATTTATAATGTTCTAAAAGAGTTTATGTTCAAAATTCATACAGCAAAGAGACATTAATGATAAGGGTGTGCAAGTTATCGGAATATTCCTACCTCCTTTCTTAAAAACTGGCACGATCTGTGCAACTTTCCAGTCTTTAAGTGCGATTCTTTCTTCGAGCGGACGATTGTACTCGTACGTATATGATTGTTAAGTACGGAGCCGTTATATCAGCATACTCTGAAAGAAATCTAATTCGTATACAATCTGCACTGGAGAACTCGCTATTTTACAGTGTTTAAAGCTACTTTGATACACCCAGGGTATCTACTTCTAAATTACTCAGATTGGCAGCAGTTTTTGATTCGAATTCTGGAATACTTACTTCGTCTAGTTTGCTGTGAAGGAGTATCGGAAAACTGTGTTTAATAACTGCTCTTTAGTGGCACTATCACCGGTAATACACTTTCTATCTTCTTCTTTCAATGCTGTTACTGCTGTTAATTCATATTCGGGACTTTCATGCCAAATGGCCTTAGATATATTCATGTTTCAAAGTACTCGTGTTCTTAATTGTATTTGTAACATTTAATGACCGTCTGTCTCGTTAAAATTATCATTCTTTAAATAACTGTAATGCAAAAGACCTATGGCACACATAAAAGCCTTGGCATGTTGTATGAGAGGACCTGAAGGCTGTAATGTTTTTATTTTAAACAAATAATTATGTTCATCAAAGATGCTTTGAAATAAGATCTTATATTGGACATTGCTACTACTCTCCATGCCGAGACGTTCACATCTCTGCTCTATCAACTGCGTATAGTACAGAAGGAGTACCTTTGCATATTTGTGGAGCACCTCGTTAGCTCAATACTTACACCAATGTGTTTATAACAAAGACCACAGATATCCCTAAGTCTTGATTAAATGAGGTACTTGTATTATTCCTCAATACATGCGTACCATTTTAAATGTTTTCCGCCCTAGAATACCTACTTTCTTTCATTGTTTCCATGTAGGACATCACTTGCTTATTTCCGAATGCGAAACTGATGAGAAAACGTACACGACTACTAAAGACTCTTATGGCTTATACGGGATTAGATGTTACTATCAAGCGTCACAGTCCAGTAATTAAGTGGACTATACTTTTTGAAACGGCACACTTCGAGACGTGTAGAAAGTCATTACATGTTCGTGAAATACTCAAACACCAAGTCTACCTTCCTCACACACTGTTATATTATAGAGAAGTCAGAGGGAAGAATCCAGTGAATAAACAAATTACTCACGTACAACTAAAGTGGGACACTGACACAGATTAAATAATAATAATAGTCTCCCGTTCAAGTCACAAATGGATCACAACATAGAAACTGATCATCCACGCTCATACGTATCACAATAAATCAGTAAGAGGCTGGTAGTATCTTGAGGGGCCGAGCAAAAAACTAAGGTAGCAACATGATTCGTGAAACTTGGTCCCACAAGAATGAAGAGGCAGAGTTAACAAAGGGGCCTATATTCAGAAAAAAAAGAACTTGAAAGAAATTCTGTTGCTCTCATGTATTGCATCTGTTATTAACTACAGCTTGCACTTTCTCAGGCAACGTAACAAACTCTGCACAAAAACTGATTTTCTTATTCGTGAAGCACACAAATGGTAATGGCAATATTATGAGGAATATAGATTTCTGCCAGCCGCGGTGGCCGTGCGGTTCTGGCGCTGCAGTCCGGAACTGCGGGACTGCTACGGTCGCAGGTTCGAATCCTGCCTCGGGCATGGATGTTTGTGATGTCCTTAGGTTAGTTACGTTTAAGTAGTTCTAAGTTCTAGGGCACTGATGACCTAAGATGTTGAGTCCCATAGTGCTCAGAGCCATTTGAACCATTTCATAAATTGCTACTCATCATATAGTGGGGATGTTAAGTCACAACCAGGCACAACAAAACGCAACACACACACAAACACACGCACACACACACACACACACACGGAGAAGCAATCTGTGTGGTGAGGGTAAGGAGGAAGCTTGAGTGTGGACCAGGAGAGATAGCAGGGTAGATGTGGGGAGGGTAAAGTTCTGCTTGTGGGAGCATACAGATTGACTGATGACATTTTCATGATATGGATCGATGGTGACAGCCTATCCACATTCCTCCAGAACCTCAACGGCTTCTCCCCCATTCACTTCACTGTTTTCTCCTCGACCCAACAAGCCAACTTCCTCGATGTTGACCTCCACCTCAAATACAATTACATCAGTACCGCTGTCCATATCAAACTTAATAGCAATACCCTCACGTCAACATCTGCTATACATTCTATACCAAGAAATCCCTTGCATACAGCCTAGGCCTCTGTGGCCATTGCATCTGTCGCCATGAGAAGTCCCTCTCGAAATGAATCGAGGACCTCTTTGAGGCCTTTACAGATTTTAACCATCGACCCAACCGTGTACTGAAGCAGATGTCCTGTGCCTTATCTTCCCAGTCAACCACTACCTCCCAAATATCCCACCGTCTGGCCACAGAGGAGCATTTCCCTCGTGCCTCGGTACGACCCAGGTCTGGAGCAACTGAATCACATTCTCTGTCAGTCATGTCCTGAAATGAGGACTGTCTTACCCACAAACCTTCCCAAAACCTTCCACAGTGATACTACGCTATCCACCAGACCGACACAATATCCTCGTCTACATCTACATCTACATCCATACTCCGAAAGCCACATGACGGTGTGTGGCGGAGGGTAGTTTGAGTACCTCTATCGGCTCTCCCTTCTATTCCAGTCTCGTATGTTGTGGAAAGAAAGATTGTCGTATGTCTCTGTATGGCCTCTAATCTCTCCGATTTTATCCTCATGGTCTCTTCGCGAGATATACGTAGGAGGGAGCAATATACTGCTTGACTCCTCGGTGAAGGTACGTTCTTGAAACTTCAACAAAACCCGGTACCGAGCTACTGAGCGTCTCTCCTGCAAAGTCTTCCACTGGCGTTTATCTATCATCTCCGTAACCTGCTCCCGTTGGGTCTTCTCTATCTCCTCTATCAACCCTATCTGGTACAGATCCCACACCAGTGAGCAATATTCAAGCAGTGGGCGAACAAGTGTACTGCAACTTACTTCCTTTGTTTACTGATTGGATTTCTTTAGGAATCTTCCAATGAATCTCAGTCTGGCATCTGATTTACTGACGATCAACTTTATATGATCATTCCATTTTAAATCACTCCTAATGCCTACTCCCAGATAATTTATGGAATTAACGGCTTACAGTTGCTACCTGCTATATTGTAGCTAAATGATAAAGGATCTTTCTTTCTATGTATTCGCAGCACATTACGCTTATCAACATTGAGATTCAATTGCCATTCCCTGCACCATGCGTCAATTCGTTGCAGATCCTCCTGCATTGCAGTACAATTTTCCATTGTTACAAGCTCTCGGTACACCACAGCAACATCTGCAAAAAGCCTCAGTGAACTTCCGATATTATCCACAAGGTCATTTATTCATACTGTTAATAGCAACGGTCCTACGACACTCCCCGGCGGCACACATGAAATCACTCTTACTTCGGAAGACTTCTGTCCATTGAGAATCCATTCCTATGCATCCCCTGCTCTCAAGCCCTACCTCATGGCTCATACGTAGATGCAAGACCTGTCCTGTACATCCTTCCACCACCATTTCCGGTTGCAAGTGTCACCTATCCATCAAAGGCAGGGCTACATGTGCAACACGTCGTGTGGCCTACAGGTTAAGCTGCAACCACTGTGTTGCATTCTATATGGGTATGACAATCAACAAGCTGTCTGCACAAATGGCCTCCGACAAACTGAGACCAAGAAACAGCTGGACCACCCAGTTGCTGAGTACGCTGCCCAACACAATGGCCTTCATTTGAACGACTGCTTCACAGCCAGTACCATCCGGATCCTTCCCACAAACGTCAGCTTTTCCGAATTGCACAGATGGGAACCCTACCTACAGTGTAACCTACGTTCCTGTGACCCTCCTGGCCTCAGCCTTCGTAAGTCAGTGTCCTTCAGCCACCAGCTCCCTTCCGTGTTCCCACTGCAACACTACACAGCCTCCTGTTCCACCGACGCACGCACTGCACTTTTACTTCTCACCTCTTCTACTCCTTCTCCCCTGCCTTCTAGCTGCACCCTGTTGCCCTGCATTCTCCCCACCACGTCCCACAATCATCACTTTATTGTGCCCCGCACCTACCCTGCTATACTTGCCTCTCCTTGCCCAAGCCGCCTCCTTACCCCCACCACACAGACTGCTTCTCCCATTATGTGCTGTTGCTCACAGTCTGGCTGTAATATCCCCCTTCCCTTCTATCGACAATGTTAGAACTATATGACCGTGTAAGCATGCGCCTAAACAACTGGAATAAAATTTTGAAAAGGCTATCATTCCGAAGATTCAATATAAAGTCGATAATGAGGGGGAGGTTAACAACAAGATGCCTTCTAGGACAACTTATTCTGCCTACTTAAATGCTGTAAGATTTAGTTTGGTTGTTCGAAAGGTTTGTGCTATCATTCACGTACTGTGCCAACGAGAAGGCGTACCACGGGTATCGGGATGGAATAATAAGAGTTACTGAATAACTATAGCTAAAAGAAATACGGTCGCCAGCCCAGTTGGGCAAAATTTCTGTTCGGTAGGTGAAATAATGAGCCGAAAAGACAACGTCAATAATTACTCGAATACGCGCGGCAACAGAGGGCTGCACGCACGTTAGCAAAAACCTTGGAAACTTTTTTTTTGGGTCATCAGTCTACTGACTGGTTTGATGCGACCCGCCACGAATTCCTCCCCTGTGCTAACCTCTTCATCTCAGAGTAGCACTTGCAACCTACGTCCTCAATTATTTGCTTGACGTATTCCAATCTCTGTCTTCTCTACAGTTTTTGCCCTCTACAGCTCCCTCTAGTACCATGGAAGTCATTCCCTCATGTCTTAGCAGATGTCCTATCACCCTGCCCTTCTCTTTATCAGTGTTTTGCACATATTCCTTTCCTCTCCGATTCTGCGTAGAACTTCCTCATTCCTTACCTTATCAGTCCACCTAATTTTCAACATTCGTCTGTAGCACCACATCTCAAATGCTTCGATTCTCTTCTGTTCCGATTTTCCCACAGTCCATGTTTCACTACCATACAATGCTGTACTCCAGACGTACATCCTCAGAAATTTCTTCCTCAAATTAAGGCCGGTATTTGATATTAGTAGACTTCTCTTGGCCAGAAATGCCTTTTTTGCCATAGCGAGTCTGCTTTTGATGTCCTCCTTGCTCCGTCCGTCATTGGTTATTTTATTGCCTAGGTAGCAGAATTCCTTAACTTCATTGACTTCGTGACCATCAATCCTGATGTTAAGTTTCTCGATGTTCTCATTTCTACTACTTCTCATTATCTTCGTCTTTCTCCGATTTACTCTCAAACCATACTGTGTACTCATTAGACTGTTCATTCCGTTCTTCTTCATTTTCACTCAGGATAACAATGTCATCAGCGAATCGTGTCATTGATATCCTTTCACCTTGTATTTTAATTCCACTCCTGAACCTTTCTTTTATTTCCATCATTGCTTCCTCGATGTACAGATTGAAGAGTAGCCTTGTCTTACACCCTTCTTAATACGAGCACTTCGTTCTTGATCGTCGACTCCTATTATTCCCTCTTGGTTGTTGTACATATTGTATATGACCCGTCTCTCCCTATAGCTTACCTCTACTTTTTTCAGATTCTCGAACAGCTTGCACCATTTTATATTGACGAACGCTTTTTCCAGATCGACAAATCCTATGAACGTATCTTGATTTTTCTTCAGCCTTGCTTCCATTACTAGCCGTAACGTCAGACTTGCCTCCTTCGTGCCTTTACTTTTCCTAAAGCCAAACTGATCGTCACCTAGCGCATTCTCAATTTTCTTTTCCATTCTTCTGTATATTATTCTTGTAAGCAGCTTCGATGCATGAGCTGTTAAGCTGATTGAGCGATAATTTTCGCACTTGTCAGCTCTTGCCGTCTTCGGAATTGTGTGGATCATGCTTTCCCGAAAGTCAGATGGTATGTCGCCAGACTCATATATTCTACACACCAACTTGAATAGTCGTTTTGTTGCCACTTTCTCTAATGATTTTAGAAATTCTGATGGAATGTTATCTATCCCTTCTGCCTTATTTGACCGTAAGTCCTCCAAAGCTGTTTTAAATTCCGATTCTAATACTGGATCCCCTATCTCTTCTAAATCGACTCCTGTTTCTTCTTCTATCACATCAGACAAATCTTCACCCTCATAGAGGCTTTCAATGTATTCTTTCCACCTATCTGCTCTCTCCTCTGCATTTAACAGTGGAATTCCCGTTGCACTCTTAATGTTACCACCGTTGCTTTTAATGTCACCAAAGGTTGTTTTGACTTTCCTGTATGCTGAGTCTGTCCTTCCGACAATCATATCTTTTTCGATGTCTTCACATTTTTCCTGCAGCCATTTCGTCTTAGCTTCCCTGCACTTTCTATTTATTTCATTCCTCAGCGACTTGTATTTCTGTATTCCTGATTTTCCCGGAACATGTTTGTACTTCCTCCTTTCATCAATCAGCTGAAGTATTTCTTCTGTTACCCATGGTTTCTTCGCAGCTACCTTCTTTGTACCTATGTTTCCTTCCCAAATTCTGTGATGGCCCTTTTTAGAGACGTCCATTCCTCTTCAACTGTGCTGCCTACTGCGCTATTCCTTATTGCTGTATCTATAGCGTTAGAGAACTTCAAAAGTATCTCGTCATTCCTTAGAACTTCCGTATCCCACTTCTTCGTGTTGATTCTTCCTGACTAATGTCGTGAACTTAGGCCTACTCTTCATCACTACTATATTGTGATCTGAGTCTATATCTGCTCCTGGGTACGCCTTACAATCCAGTATCTGATTTCGGAATCTCTGTCTGACCATGATGTAATCTAATTGAAATCTTCCCGTATCTCCCGGCCTTTTCCAAGTATGCCTCCTCCTCTTGTGATTCTTGAACAGGGTATTCGCTATTACTAGCTGAAACTTGTTACTGAACTCAATTAGTCTTTCTCCTCTTTCATTTCTTGTCCCAAGTCCATACTCTCCTGTAACCTTTTCTTCTACTCCTCCCCCTACAACTACATTCCAGTCGCCCAAGACAATTAGATTTTTGTCCCCCTCTACATACTGGATTACCCTTTCAATATCCTCATACACTTTCTCTGTCTGTTCATCTTCAGCTTGCGACGTCGGCATGTATACCTGAACTATCGTTGTCGGTGTTGGTCTGCTGTCGATTCTGATTAGAACAATCCGGTCACTGAACTGTTCACAGTAACAGATCCTCTGCCGTACCTTCCTATTCATAACGAATCCTACAGCTGTTGTACCATTTTCTGCTGCTGTTGATATTACCCGATACTCATTTGACCAGAAATTCTTGTCTTCCTTCCACTTCACTTCACTGACCCCTACTATATCTAGATTGAGCCTTTGCATTTCCCTTTTCACATTTTCTAGTTTCCCTACCACGTTCAAGCTTCTGCATCCTCATGTCGTTGATCATTGCTGATTCTTCCACCTTTAGGGGCAATTTCTCACCCCTAGGACAAGAGAGTGCCGTGAACCTCTATCCGCTCCTCCGCCCTCTTTGACAAGGCCGTTGGCAGAACGAGGCTGACTTCTTATGCCGGAAGTCTTCGGCCGCCAATGCTGATTATTCATCAAAATTTAGTCAGTGGCGGGGATCGAAACCGGGATCGAAGACGTTTTGATTACGAATCAAAGTCGCTACCCCTTTTTTTTACCCCCCTTTTTTTCGCTACCTCTTTTTTTAAATAAAAACGCTACCCCTTTTTTACCCCCCCTTTTTGCTACCTTTTTTTTAATAAAAACGCTACCCCTTTTTTACCCCCCCTTTTTGCTACCCCCTTTTTGTTTTTTTATTTGCCCCTTTTTTCTATTTCTTTTTTGTTGTTACCCCCCTTTTTTTAATACCTTTTTTTAGTAATTTCCCTTTAAAAGCCCATTAGGAAAATGGAACTAAAAAAACTCCTAAGTGCCACCGCTACTTTTCATCCTATAACAAAAAATCTGATCCACTTCAGGCGTTGGCTCCTGAGTAAAGCCACTCCAGAGAGCTGCCTATATATCAGGGGAAATATAGGAAATCAAGGTTAGGGCTATCCTTTGCCACTTTTTTTGTTACATGATTACATTTAGGGAACGTGTACAAATGAGAATTCTAGTAACTAAGTGTTACAAGAAAGTGTTACAACAACAAAGGTGGCATAAAAGAGTAATCCAGAAATAAAAAAAAAACATAAATCACTGATGTAATTCCAACTAAAAGGTTCTTCAATAATGTAACTGGTTCCACTTGGAGCCTCGTCATCGTTATCTGATATCTCCAACTGCGCCTTTGAAGGGCATCTGCAACGGAGGCATTCAGCTTCGCTAGTGCCTCAAGGAAAACAGCTTTCTTGCAGCAGCTTGTCTCTTCCTTCGCTCATGGCTGACAAGGCAGAACGTTCAGCCGTTTGTGTGATGCGGCACAGAACATTAACCGCAGCTCGGCACTCCCCAGCTGAGTGGGGGGTTAACGAAAACGCTGCGTAAATAATTTGCGAAGAGCGTACGGTATTTCGGTGTGCGTTCGAGGGCATTGTGAGCATTTTGCAGGAACCACCAGTAATCAAGCTGCTCTTTCTCTCCGTCGCGAAAGATGTAGGCGACGGTAAGTCCTTTGAACCATGTAAGCGCATGATATTTTGCAGCCGGAAAGTAAGTTCCATCGGGACAGAGTAGGGTCTGAGGGTCAATCATATCAGGTGTGACCCGGAGGTAACAAGCCAATATCTTCTGTGTTAGTCACCAAACTCCGGACGACGATGCGCAAGTAAAACGATGTTCATCAGTATCCAAAAGGTGACAATCTGGGCAATAAGGTGAGTCTGCCAGTCCAAAAGTGTGAAGTCGCTGTAGTGTGGTATATTTTTTGTTGGCGATTTGATACCACTTCGAACGCACCGTGGAGGACAGAAAGTTGTGGTGTATCGTTTTCCACACTCTTGGCCAGTGAACCGTAGGGGAACAGCACGCAGAAGGTTGGTATAAAAATCTTTCGCCTTTGGTGGACGCGTGGCGGAGAGGTTCGAGCTGACATAGCTGTAATCAAGAATGAAGGTCGACACATGGGAGAGCTGTGGTGCGACGTGCGCAACCGACACTGGCGGGACGTTAGAGACTGGCATCAGAACCTGTAGTAAACGACCCGTGAGAGAGGTATATTGACTTTTCCATCGTTTCCTCATGTTGCTCATGTAAAGGCTAGCTGCTCTCGCCCTGACGTTGACCAATCCCAGTCCTCCTTTGTGCACTGGGAGGGTAAGAGTGTCGTATCGTACTTTAAAGATATGACCTGACGAAACGTAGTAACTGAAGACCGCTTGAAGCCGGCGACCTATCTGCAGCGGTAGTGGGAGGACTTGTGCCACGTGATTGAGTTTTGATGCCACGTAGAGGTTCAGGTATTCAATACGTTGTAGCTGGTTCAAGTCCCGGAGCAGGTTCTGTCGCATCATTGCGCGTATGATCTGTAATAACCGTCGGTAGTTTGCTGCAGCTGTTTTACGTACATCTTTCTTGAACGTGATTCCCAAATATCGCAGATCAGAAACTGGTGGGAGGGGAGCGAGGGCTTCCGGTCCGAGACCACGCCCAATATCCAACGCCGCCGACTTGTTGATGTTCAGAAGACTGCCTGCGGCCTGTCCGTATCGCTCAATCCAGGTTAGTACGCTTTGGACTTCGTCATTGGAACGAACCAGCAGTATCAGGTCGTCAGCGTATGTCCTACAGCGAAAGGTGACGTCCCGCAGCGTGATGCCAGATAGGCGGTGGTTAAGGCCCCCTAGGAGTGGCTCGAGTGCGATGGCATAAAGGTAGGTAGAAAGGGGACAACCCTGTCGTAGAGACCTCTTAATGGGTACTGGACCTACCGTCCTTCCATTGACCTGGACGTGTGAGCTGGCTGCGGTCCAAAGACGCCGTAGGGTGTCGATGAGGCTCGGTGGAAATCCCATACAGTCCATCACTCGTAGGAGGAAGTTGTGGTGCACTCTATCAAAGGCGCGGTTGAAATCTACGGAGACGATCGCCGCTCTCAGACGGCACGCAGAAGCGATTGCTATTAAGTCCCTGCAGTCACCGGTGGCCATGTGTATGTTGGCTTCTCCCCCCTGCGACGTCTGTTCTGGAGCGAGGATCATCGGCAAAGTCGTCTTAATACGGCTCGCCACAATCCTGGTGAAAATCTTGTAATCGGCGTTCAGCATTAAAGCGGCCGATAGTCGTTAATCGATAGCCCTCCACCTGGCTTGTGTACCGGTATGAGAAGTCCTTCTACAAATGCTGGCGGCACAACGCAGTTTGCAGACATAAGTTCGCGGAACATTATAACCCAGCGAGGCATCATGATGTCACGGAAAGTCCGGTAGAATTCGATGGGCAATCCATCAGGCCCAGGAGACTTATTGGCCGCACCTTTGTCCACGGCGTCTTAGACTTCTTCGAGTGAGATTTCCTCTGTTAGTGCATTCACGGTAGCCTCGTCGATAGTACGTGTTACCTGCTGTAACACTTCAGTAGTGGCCTCGTCTTTGACGATTCTTCCCTTGTAAAGATGACGAAAATGTTCCTTCACCGCCTTTACTATGGTTACTTGGGTCGTACATAAGAGACCGTCGTGTGTTCTGAGTTGTGTGATTAAATGTTGGCGTCGTCGGCGCTTATCCGCCACAACGTGGTGCATAGTGGGTTCCTCCGCAAACGTTCGGTCGTGCCGTCGCGAGCGGACGACTGCACCTTCTAGTCGGCGCTTCGTCAATGACAGTATGTGAGCCTTGATTCTGCTTTGGTCATGTTGTCTCTCCGGGGAAGGGGGTAAGGCGTCGAGGTCCCTGAGTGCCGCGTAGTAAAAATCGAGGGTCTGTCGATGCCACGCAGTCACGTCCTTGCTATATTGCATAAGTGTCCTACGGATTGCTGGCTTGGCACAAAGGAGCCACCACTCCAGGGTCGAGGTGTATCGAGGGTGGCGGCGTTCACAGTCAGTCCACGTTGCTGCAACTTGTCGACGGCAGTCCAGGTCCTGGAGATATGTTGAGCTTCCAAAAGCCATTGCTGCGCCAGACTTGTTGGGGGCGTAGGTGTATAGTACAGATATAGGCACTGTGATCAGAATAGGCTTGAGGCCATAGCTCGGCGTCCACTACACCTTGTGTGAGATCTTGTGACACATATATGCGGTCGAGTCGGCTGGCCGAATGACTGGTAAGATGATTGTGGCCAGAGCGGTTACCGTGGGCTTTTTCCAACGTGTCGCATAAGTGAAGTTCTTGGATCATCGCACCCAGTTCCGGACAAGGCATGTAATGTGGGATTTGGTCCTTGGGGTGAAGTACGCAATTAAAATCGCCGACGAAGACGCTGTGGTCGTATCGTCCTAGGAAAAGGGGAGCGACATCTGTGGAGTAGAATCTGGCGCGGTCGTGACGTCTTGTGGTACCCGACGGCGCGTAAACATTAATGAATTGCGTGTTGAGTGCCGTAAATGCTATTCCTCGCGCGGAGGGAAGAAACGTGATGTCGTTAACTTCAATACCTTCACGCACTAATATTGCCACTCCGGTATCTGCAGGGCTACCGGGCGTCACATGTGTGGTGTACCCGTAAAAGTGCGGGAGTGCAGTCGTTTTCACTTCTTGTAGGAAAGCAAAGTCAACCCCCATGGCTCGTACGGTTTCTTTCAAAAGTTGGATCTTGACAGGAGAACTGATCATGTTGATATTCATTGTCGCCAGGCGGTAAGCCTGGCAAAGTGTTGTTTGGGCGGGGTTATCCATGGTGAAGGTGGAGAGAAGCGAACTTCGGAAGTGATGTCACCCACGCCGAATGCGGTCCTCCTTGTGCTGCTTATGCTGCATGATCCGGCGGCGCCTCAGCTGGCCGCGGATCGGGATCTTGTGTCTCGACGTCCTCGGCCCACGAAGCGGGCGCGGATGTCTGTTCATGGTCCATAGCTCGGAATGTTTGATAGTAAGGGACCGGGCGACTTCGCTGCCAGCACTGGTACCTTCCCGCTGCTCACTGTTTCTGTCAATGGGCTGATGGTCGAAAGCTGCATGTTTTTCTGTCTGTTCTGCTAGGTTGGAGTCAGTGGAAACAGCTTCAGCTTCGCGGCTGGCTTCTTGAGTGGTCAGTCGTTCTTCCCCGGCCGAATGCGAACCGCTGTGTTCCGACACGGTCCGACGACGCCGCTTTCGGCGTTTCGGTGATCGCTGTTTCCGTACGTGGCCTTCATTGTCAGAAGACGGCACTGACTCATGCTCCGCCGGAACAAACGCTTCGGTCGTTACAATAAGGGAATCAATTGCCATCTTACTGGCGTCAATGTCTGTCGCGTTCGGTAGCTCCAGAGTCGTAGTACTATTTTCCACCACTGGCCAGGTCGGCGGATCATCCAGGTCTTTGTCCGTGGAAAGTGATTCTTGTACCGCTGAGGCGGTCGGCCGTGTCTGTTGTGTGGAGAACGTCGTGAGCGCCGCCGCGTAAGTAACGGGTAGAATAGTCTTCGCCGCTGGTGGTGCAACGTCCTTCGGTGGGAGTTGTGTGATCCGACGCTGGAGGCACTCGGAACGAAGGTGACCTTCCTTGCCGCATCCGGAGCAGGTCTTCGGCTGGCCGTCATAAATAACTATGGCCCGGCATCCACCTATCTGTAGATATGATGGCACGTGTCGTTGGAGATCTATGCGCACTTGGCGTACTCCATTGAGTACTGGATACGTCTTAAACTGGGTCCATTTTTCAGCCACGTGTTCGAGTACCATGCCGTAGGGGCGGAGCGCCGCTACAACTTCTGCCGCCGGGAGTTCATATGGAAGTTCGAAGATGCGTATAGTCCGCAGTCCCATTGCGGCATGGCCGACCTCGACGTTGCCAACATTGCCATCTGCGTGCCAGAGGCGGAGTTCTTGTTTCATGTCTCGAAGCACCTCGTCGCAAGTAGTTTCGTTTATGAGCTTTACATAGACCGTGCTACTGACGATCGAAAAGTGAATGCCGACAATGTCGGCAGCCGGAATCTTGGCTTCCTCTTTTAAAAAACGTTCGACTTCGAGCGTCTTTGGTCGGGTAAAGTCGTTCCGAAATGTGAATTTCACGGTTGATCTTCTGTATTGGTTTTCCATGGTCTTGGAGCGCTACGGCGTCACGTTAGTGTGGGCCGAAGAAAGTAAACAAGGCGCGCGGGCCCTCTCTGCCAGCGGAGAGCACTCACCGCACGTCCGCTTCGCTCGGCTGCGAGAGCCGCGCCCCTAGACCACGGGTACTCTCGTCTTGGAAACATGTACACAATAAACCGAGAAGGAAAATAGTTTGCACTCGAAATATCATTAATTAATAGAGCTGAAATTCTGAAAACACACAAGATAACTCTTAGATTAATGGTTACTTACTGTTGTAAGTGACAATATTGCTACCTCACAATAACGTCTAATAATTAAAAGAAACTCTTGACTTCTGAACAGGGAAGAAGAAATTTATAATTACTGTATCAAAAGGTAATTATTATACTTTAGCATGACTGCAAGTCAAAATGTGAACCAGACCTTTACTAACAACAAATTACAATAATAACTGATATTTGCACTCACTTATTAATTCTAGTTAGTGCTTTTGTTCATAGTGCCAGGAATCATTTTAATTTGATTAGTTGATTTACTATTTCCAACATGTAGATTACCTCAGGTTAAAGTTCAAATTCAAAGTTAGTGAGACTGAAATTACTGAATGATTTAAGTTCAAATCTTTAATCTAACCGAATCATTTAGTTCATAAGCAAAATTAACTGACACTGCAGTTTTCATTTTTCAGAAACGGTACTCGGATTATTGTAATAATAGGACAGGACAGGACCCTACTTGGTGAATGATTTTAGAAGAATCACGGGTAAACAGTTTTGATTAAACTATGGTAATTATTCACTAGCAAAACACCACAAAGCTGAGTAACGTCGTAACAAAACTAATTGACAATAAGCTGTGTTGCAGCAATCTTACTTCAGTCCATTCTCGCCGTGACGAAGTTGCTGACGACGATACTGCTGCTGGCTCCTTTCCATGATAATTAGCGAGCACGGGAGTTATTGGCAATGATATTGGCGTGTCGGGCTCCTGATGTTGCTGCAACCAATATTTCCACCGTCCGCACTTCACCAAGTCTCACACCAGAGTCCTCTCTCTGTGCAGCGCGCGCTCTGACGTAACACCCTCGCGCGTCCAGAGACGCCGCTACTCCAACGATACTTATTCGTTGACAAAAACCTAACGTTTCCCTAACATTCCCTCAGCAATTACTCAGCGATATTTACATAATATATCTAATTGATTATATAGCAAAATAAACGAATTAATTCATACCTCGTGTACATATAAATTTACATAAAGATAAAAGCAAGTATATATACAATAATAAATGGTCAAAGAGCGTATCGGCATGAAAGTGTTACATGGCGTCGGCAGCCAAAGCCAGTGGTCATGTGTTTGTGAGTTGTGTTTGCGTGAATTTGTGCCGGTATTTTGTCTAATTCAGAAGAAGGCCTTGTGAACGAAAGATTAGTTGTTTAGCAGTCTTTTTGTCATGCCTGTTGCGACTCAAAACCTCCCCTGCATGTTGAGTAACAATTTATCCGTTTCATAATCTTGTGATTATTCCATACTGGATTTTACTACATAAATGGTTTTCAATACTTCTCAGCGCCACTTAGAATACAGGGTCATGGGCAACACAATTGTGGGGAAAGTGAAAGTGATCCACGGAAAATTGCATTAAGTGCGATATTCGCTAGATCCCCATTGAACCTCCTGTTAGTAAAATTATTGAACAGTTTATCAGGTATAAAACTACGAGTAAATCCTGAATGAACCCGCCGCAAGGCACATTGCTTTGCTACAGAGGTTTTTTTAGAAGATGTACGTGGGTCCAGCCAATAAGGTGCACCTACACTACATTAGCAGTATTCAGACTGAACTACAAAAAACCAATAATGAGTTTGTATCGGAGATTGCGGATCCCACAGAGTTAGTAGATAGTCTAGACAACTTAGTGCGGTCCTTAAGTAGCAAATATTTAATAGCGCTGCTAAAACTGATTCTCTCAAGAGAGATATATTGATCTACCCCGATATCTCGGCTACGCAGCCGAAAATGAACTAAGCCGCCCTCACACGGACAAGCGCTTCTCTGCAGCCTACCGAGCTACTGGAGAGAGGCGCGGCTGCTTCGCCGTCGCTTCGCTTTGATCTGCCGCTGCTGCCACGCAGCCGTGTTTCGGTTCCCTCATGGAGTCTGCGAGCAGAATGCCTCTCCTTTACATCTCTTACTGAGTACGAAAAGCAGAAAGAGGTAATTTAAAAGAGAGTTCTGGGTGCCGCTGTCTCTCGAAGGAAGAGTAATTAAAGGTTTACTGAAATGGCAACTAAATAACCCAACTGTGTAGCGGCTGAAAATGGTAAATGAACACTTGTGATCGAGACAGCTAGCTACCTGTGGGTTGCTTTATAACAACAATAAATACATTTGCTCGATATTGTTGTTTCCCATGTGTGATTTCCGTCAGACTCATGTTCATTGACGATGGAACAAGGACATTACCAGATAGATCGGTGTTGAACAATTGATTGCTTCATAACAATTAATTCAGAATGAAACTGGATTTCCTCTAAGCAGGCGGTTGCATGAAGGCTCTGATTACTTTCCTCTCGTAATCGTTGGTGATTAACACCGAGCGAGTTGGCGCAGTGGTTAGCACACTGGACTCGCATTCGGGAGGAAGACGGGTCAATCCCGTCTCCGGCCATCCTGATTTAGGTTTTCCGTGATTTCCCTAAATCGCTTCAGGCAAATGCCGGGATGGTTCCTTTGAAAGGGCACGGCCGATTTCCTTCCCCATCCTTCTCTCACCCGAGCTTGCGCTCCGTCCCTAATGACCTCGTTGTCGACGGGACGTTAAACACTAGTCTCCTCCTCCTCGTTGGCGATTAAGGTTCCGTATGCCCCCTTTATTACTGCATTAATACGGAGGCCATTTCTTTTCAAAACGTTTTCGGATATAGTCTCTGTAGAGGTAGAAGATAATATGTTCAATTTGTTTTTGTCGTAATCGGCCTTCAAATGTATCTCTAGAATCAGTTGAAGATGTTACAAAAACTTGCTGCGTGTTGCACAGTTTTCTTCGTGGTCGAAACAGGTCCAGATCTGAAGACACTCTGAGTACTTGTGTGTTACATGACAGCAGGCCCAACAAAGGAGGTGAAAACTTTAATTTTTGCACTTTAACTTAATATTTCTCCCTCTTCATACTGCATATCGATGGATGCTTTACAGCATCACATCTCTAGCCAAAGCCGACTGGAACCCCACAGTGGAGCGGTAGGCGCTTTGCCACAGATTCCAACATCACAAGTAGTACAGAAAAAAACTCTAGAAAAGTGAAGAAGTTAGCAGTTAAAACTGTTCAGGATTCATGTACCATACGTCTTAAAGACCATACACTTTAGACTCGGAAGTTCCATGCGGCTTTCGCGGATGATGCTGTAGTATACAGAGAAGTTGCAGAATTAGAAAATTGTAGCGAAATGCAGGAAGATCTGCAGCGGATAGGCACTTGGTGCAGGGAGTGGCAACTGACCCTTAACATAGACAAATGTAATGTATTGCGAATACATAGAAAGAAGGATCCTTTATTGTATGATTATATGATAGCGGAACAAACACTGGTAGCAGTTACTTCTGTTAAATATCTGGGAGTATGCGTGCGGAACGATTTGAAATAGAATGATCATATAAAATTAATTGTTGGTAAGGCGGGTACCAGGTTGAGATTCATTGGGAGAGTCCTTAGAAAATGTAGTCCATCAACAAAGGAGGTGGCTTACAAAACACTCGTTCGACCTATACTTGAGTATTGCTCATCAGTGTGGGATCCGTACCAGATCGGGTTGACGGAGGAGGTGTAGAAGATCGAAAGAAGAGCGGCGCGTTTCGTCACAGGGTTATTTGGCAACCGTGATAGCGTTACGGAGATGGTTAGCAAACTCAAGTGGCAAACTCAAGTGGCAAACTCTGCAAGAGAGGCGCTGTGCATCGCGGTGTAGCTTGCTCGCCAGGTTTCGAGAGGGTGCGTTTCTGGATGAGGTATCGAATATACTGCTTCGCCCTAGTTATACCTCCCGAGGAGATCACGAATGTAAAATTAGAGGGATTCGAGCGCGCACGGAGGCTTTCAGACAGTCGTTCTTCCCGCGAACCATACGCGACTGGAACAGAAAAGGGAGGTAATGACAGTGGCACGTAAAGTGCCCCCCGCCACACACCGTTGGGTGGCATGCGGAGTATGAATGTAGATGTAGATGTAGATTTTGTTAAATGTGTGCATTTCTCCTTGTTTCAAACATTGTGGTTCGTATTGTTTTGTTTTGGGGATTTTTTTCTTGCTTGAACTAGGCAGTTTAATGAGACGGTATTGTTTAGTACTGCGTAGTGTTTTGAACGCACCGAAGCTTTTGGTACGAGGGAGAGAAGATGACGAGAACCTCCTTTCTGTCATGTGGTGACCAAGCACGAGCAGCCGGGAAGGAGAAGAAGGTAAATTTGCTGGGTACAAATACGCACTAACCAAGTACTCATAATTTTAGAGAAGAGACAAATATGTGCGCTGATGTCTAGAAAAGAGATTCGGGATTGCCAGCATAATAGTAGTACGGTCTTTCCAACCAGGGCGGTGCGAAATGACACGCACGCACGTGAAGTACAAATTACACTACTGGCCATTAAAATTGCTACACCACGAAGATGAGGTGCTACAGACGCGAAATTTAACCGACTGGAAGAACATGCTGTGATATGCAAACGATTAGCTTTTCAGAGCATTCACACAAGGTTGATGCCGGTGGCGATACGTACAACGTGCTGACATGAGCAAAGTTTTCAACCGATTTCTCATACAGAAACAGCAGTTGACCGGCGTTGCCTGGTGAAACGTTGTTGTGATGCCTCGTGTAAAGAGGAGAAATGCGTACCATCACGTTTCGAACTTTGATAAAGGTCGGATTATAGCCTATCGCGATTGCGGTTTATCGTATCACGACACTGCTGCTCGAGTTGGTCAAGATCCAATGACTGTTAGCAGAATATGGAATCGGTGGGTTCAGGGGGGTAATACGGAACGCCGTGCCGGATCCCAACGGCCTCGTATCACTAGCAGTCGGGATGACAGGCATCTTCTCCGCATGGCTGTAACGGATTGTGCAGCCACGTCTCGATCCCTGAGTCAACATCTGCAGGAACAGTTTGACGACGATTGCAGCAGCATGGACTATCAGCTTGGAGACCATGGCTGCGGTTACCCTGGACGCTGCATCACAGACAGGAGCGCCTGCGATGGTGTACTCAACGACGAACCTGGGTGCACGAATGGCAAAACGTCATTTTTTCGGATGAATCCAGGTTCTGTTTACAGAATCACGATTGTCGCATCCGTGTTTGACGACATCGCGGTGAACGCACGTTGGAAGCGTGTATTCGTCATCGCGATACTGGCATATCACCCGGCGTGATGGTATGGGATGCCATTGGTTACATGTCTCGGTCACCTGTTGTTCGCATTGACTGCACTTTGAACAGTGGACGTTACATTTCAGATGTGTTACGAGCCGTGGCTCTGCCCTTCATTCGATCCCTGAGAAACCCTACATTTCAGCACGATAATTCACGACCGCATGTTGCAGGTCCTGTACGGGCCTTTCTGGATACAGATAATGTTCGGCTGCTGCACTGGCCAGCAAATTCTTCAGATCTCTCACCAATTGAAAACGTCTGGTCAATGGTGGCCGAGCAAGTGGCTCGTCACAATACGGTAGTCACTACTCTTGATGAACTGTGGTATCGTGTTGAAGCTGCATGGGCAGGTGTACCTGCACACGCCATACAAGCTCTGTTTGACTCAATGCTCAGGCGTATCAAGGCCGTTATTACGGTCAGAGGTGGTTGTTCTGGGTTTTGATTTCTCAGGTTCTATGGACCCAAATTGCTTGAAAATTTAATCACATGTCAGTTCTAGTACAATATATTTGTCCAATGAATAAACGTTTATCATCCCAATTTCTTCTTGGTGTAGCAGTTTTAATGGAGAATAGTGTATTATTCCTGGGGAAACGCGAGGCATTAGAGTGTCAGAGGGATGTATTAACTGTTAGCCCCTTTCCCGCATTTCCAAAGAGTAGGTGCACATTAAATGTATTGGTTATATACTCCTCAGACCACAACTTTGAATTGCTGTCAGGAAGGAAAGCCGCATCGTATATGCAAAATGGTGTTAAAAATAGTGGAATCTTAATAAATGGAACGTCCTCGATATAGCTGAAAAAACGTTTCACTTACTAGCAACAGTTAAAAATGAAACAGTAATTGAGTTGAGACATATATATCTGTTTTGGCCAGTGAAGCCATTATAGAGTACAGCTTATCCAAAGCTAATATTTTTAAATGATAGCCTAAACGAGGATATCCTTCGTTCAATTGACTCGTAGACTACCTAATAACGTCATAGAAGGGGAGTATTTACGAACGGATATTACAACGTAACCAACAGTACTACGAAAGCAGCGTGATTAGGTTATAAAGATAAACATTTAAGCTAGGACCACTATAGTGGTTTTTTGGTCGCCATTTGTGTGATTTGCGTTTCCTACAAGAGAAACACTTGGATTTAAGCCACGCGGGATTAGCCGAGCGGTGTAGGGCGCTGCAGTCATGGACTGTGCGGCTAGTCCCAGCGGAGGTTCGAGTCCTCCCTCGGGCATGTGTGTGTGTGTTTGTCCTTAGGATGATTTAGGTTAAGTAGTGTGTAAGCTTAGGGACTGATGACCTTAGCAGTCATAATATTTCACACACATTTGAACATTTTTTGATGGATTGAAAAACACATGCAGAGTATTAGGAACGTGTGAAAATTCGGACGAATTATATTAGAGATAGGGTAATGTTGGCGAATATAATAATAAGTAAGCGCAGGAATAAAATTTATTTACAAACCAATTGAAACCGCTAAGTGGGGCGCATCTTCTGGATACGCGACCGTGTCTTAACTGAGTATTAACACGAGGAACGGGAAGTACAAACAAGCTGTGAGGTGATTTCATTAGAGTAACTGAGTACAACTGATTGAGCATTTCGACAACAGTGCGGAACAGAGAGAAGGAGCTACGGTAACGAGATTCAATGTAGAAACATCTTTCAGACATGTCACAAAAGAATTTTCTGAAGTGCTGAAGTTAAACACGAGAGCAGCGGAGGGCGCTGACACGCTTACGAAACGAGAGCACATTCGGCCACCAGCAGGGCAAGATCACGTGGTTGCCTGCCACAAAACCAGCGCCCGCTTTGAGCGCCCTCTGAGTCAGTCCACTCCGTCTGCATTGCGGTTACCGACGGGAGGCCAGGTTGAGTTGCAGAATGCTCCGCTGAATTCCGCAACTTAGAAGTGCACCGCTGGAAAACGCACAACACCCGGCCGCGGAGGGGACTCTTGATCTGCAAGCAGCATTCCTGCTGATGACAGCGGTGGGAGCCAGGCCGATCTTCGGTGGATGAAGAACCGGTCCGCCTGTCAGCAAAGTGTCGGACTGTTGCGCCGGGCGCTTGTGTCGCTGCTACTGGGGCAGAACAGGCATCGCCTCACCGGCTGCCTGCTGTAGAGCTCATTTGAACGACTCTAAATAAAGAATCGTCAGAATCGAATCGTGATACGGACAAATCTCGTTCAAAAGAATCGTAAGAACGAGCGCGAGTCGTGACGATTCCAAGTTACAACGATTCATCGATTCTTAGTGCGCTATGCTTCGAAGGCAACTCCCGAATCATGCCGAGTCGTGCATAATGATTACGACCGCCAGATGGTAGTCAAGTGGAGGATGCGTGTGAACAAAGGAAGCTCGGAACGAACAAACGGGGTTCGTGGGCCTTAATATTACTCCGGAAAACCAAGCTGACACTTGGCGGTGGCTGACGGGAACGAGCGAAAGGCATGTCCCACTTACTATCGCTACCGTAAGCCACCGTGCCGACGTCAGCTTAGTCTGCGCGAGTAATACACGAACTAGTGATGACAGAAAGCCGGCCGGAGTGGCGGAGCGGTTCTGGGCGCTTCAGTCTGGAACCGCGGGACCGCTACTGTCGCAGGTTCGAATCCTGACTCGGGCATGTGTGTGTGTGATGCCCTTAGGTTAGTTAGGTTTAAGTAGTTCTAAGTTCTAGGAGACTGATGACGTATGATGTTAAGTCTCATGGTGCTCAGAGCCATTTGAACCATTTGTTTGATAACAGAAACGATATACACGATTAAAATCAAGAAATCCAAGTATATTAATAAATACGTACCTCTTATTTGTTGCAGATGCAATGCAAAACACAAGCCGCTTTTTTACACACGAGCAATAGCACTTGGATTATGTATTATATTTCGCGTATCTCAAAATGGTTCAAATGGCTCTGAGCACTATGGGACTCAACTGCTGTGGTCATCAGCCCCCTAGAACTTAGAACTACTTAAACCTAACTAACCTAAGGACATCACACACATCCATGCCCGAGGCAGGATTCGAACCTGCGACCGTAGCTGTCGCGCGGTTCCGGACTGCACGCCTAGAACCGCTAGACCACAGTGGCCGGCGCGCGTATCTCGAAAACGGCCTTAATGATTTGGATGAAATTTTGTACTTAGACTGGTTTCTGCTGTTCGAGTTCACCTACATAGTTCCATTCTTTCCTAAAAAGTCAATTTTACAAGATATATATCCTACATAGTTCCATTCGTAAGAACTCAATTTTATATTATAAAAACGCTATTTGACATGTTTTTATAACTTCATCCCGTAAAACTTTGTATTGAATGTAGTTAAAGTTTTGGTTTTTATGTTTATCCGTATATAGGTGTCTTTCCTTACAGCACGCGATTTTACACAAACTAATTTTTTAATAAAAACGCTAATTGCGTGTTTCTTGCCAACGGCTTTAACAGTTTGGATAAAATTTTATATTTAGATACGGATTTTGATTTCTAAGTTTATCTATATTGGTGTGTTTCCTGAAAAAACTCGATTTTACACAATAAGTATTTTATATCGCAATTTCGCAAATCTTTGTTACTATTGGAGGTTACAGTAGAGGTGTATCAAAATTTTGTGAGCTGGCGGTATAACATTATCTGAATACGAATACTTTGGACTTACCATACATCGAATAGTAACAATCACCCTAGATATGTTTTAGGTTAGACATGGTTTCCTCTGATGGCCTTTATCTCGGAGAGAATACAGGCTTTCTAACGAATACCTTTCTTGGCGGATCGCCGTGTAATACCGTCTTTAAACAATTTCTTTTTAATTAATAATTTAAAGTTGGAGTTTTCGAATGTTTCCGTGTTCAGATTCATATTAAATTTTAGTGAAATAATGTCGCTGTATACGATTGAATCCCACTGTTTAGAAGTATGTCGTATTCTCACGTAAATAGCAGTGACAGCGGCAAGTTCTCAGACAAATTAAAACCAAAATACCTATGCTTCGTATTTAGAAGAAATGAAAGTTAAGGTAAATTTGCTGTATGGGAGGGCTGTCAGCAGCGTTATGAATTACCAGGGTGATGTGGACTTGGAAAGACATCTTAGCACAGAAAAACATAGGATGATATGAGGCAAACCAGGTCTGCCTCACTGCTAGATTTTGTTACTATGGTTACTGTAGTTAGATACGTTCAAGCCACACAACCAGACTGGCATACCACGTAATTTTGCACCACCTTTCGCACAAATCGACTCCTCTTTCCTGTCATACTGAAATAAAACAATAGATGCAATCAAATCAAACGTAACCTTTCATCAATTAAGGCATTACAGATAAAAATCGAGAATCACACTTGTAACGTCATATGCATGTTTACTCATAAATAAACTATTTCTGTCATATCTTATCATGACACAGTTCGATTGCAACCCCGTTGACAATTTCAGACATGTCCTGCCATCTTTGAGTAAGATGTAGGACTTTTTTGCATTCCGTAAGAATCGTGCCGTCGCAGAGCAGAATGAATCGTGAAAGAATCGTGAACGAAACGTAGGAATCGATTCGCGATGTGAGATAGAATCGTAGGAATCGAATCGGTAAAAAGAATCGTGTTGCCCGTGCCTAGCCTGCTGGGGCCGCCACTCGGACTGCCCTCCGTGTCGGCGCCGGGCCTTGGGCGTGCGCGCCGGTGTCTGGGGGCGAGCAGACGAGGCCAGCCAGGCTGCTGGCACGCACGGCCGCCGCAGCAGCGCCACCCCGCGCTTCCAACCGACCAACACTCAGCGCGGGAGCAGACGGAGTGTTTCTGTAACTGCCGCCCAAAACTTATAACGCGCTATGCATGGTGGTGCTCTCCGCGCGACCTCCCTATACCGATGCGACCCTGGCTGGCTTTAGAAACAACGTCATGCTCTCTAGTTGTGTACTTCTTACCGCCGTGCTTGTTCTTATACACATCCAAAAACGTTTTGTAGTAAGCATTAGAATTTTTGTATGATGCCACACAGTCCGGTAATGTATTGGTGAATTTGCAACGGTTTATGTACTGTGATGTAGTATTCCTTATAAGTACGTTACTCTGAGCTGGAATTCGGTAGCCTTCTGAATTTTCACTACGATGTAACACAATGTAGTTCTGTGAACTAGCTTATCGGGGACTTATGTACTGCGGTGTTGTATTTTTTTATACACGTGGTATCTATAGTTGTAAATCGGTAGTGCTTATAGAGTTTCTACCAACGTGTTCGTTTCTAACACATGCACTGTCACATCACACACACTAGCGATATCAGGTTATCTATGCTGTGAGACTGTATGGATGTAGTAAAAAAAAGTCTTTGCTAGTGCTATGGAATTTATTTAAAAATTAGAAAGAGAAGGAAAATTGTTTAGCATAATTTAGAATATCCTGAATGTTAAGGATCAGGCACACCGAGATTTTATATGCAGAATACCAAACAATATGCGCAGCGCTCACTCCGCTGGAGAGTGAAAATCTCATTCTGAATGTGTGCGAGGCACATAAGCGCAGCAGCTTAAGTGGTTTCTGTTACAGTGATGACGCTAACATTGAACATTGAATCTATACTTACATTTTACGTTATAAACAGTAACGTTAAAGTACATCAGACTATCAATGCTCCACTGATGCACTGCGTGGCTGGTCCCGGCGGAGGTTCCAGTCCTCCCTTGGTCATGCGTGTGTGTGTGTGTGTGTTTGTCCTTAGGATAATTTAGGTTAAGTAGTGTGTAAGCTCAGGGACTGACCTTAGCAGTTAAGTGCCATAAGATTTCACACACATTTGAACATTTACACTATCAATATCATTTAAAAACGAATTTAATAATGAAGATATAAGATGTTCGTGCTTCATTCATACAAGATAGGTAAAGAATATTTTTATGACACAACTTTTAAATATTATGAGCATCTTAAAGTATGGGAATGTTACCTTGGTTTAAACGGTGAGAAGACTTCTCGAAAGTTATTTGCGAATAACTCGTCGGATGACTCACTTTGTCCATTCAGAATACGATCAGGATAATTGTTCTTATGTTTATCAATTTCAGTCTCCTTTAGGATATTCACTGTATAACCCTTATCTGTAAGGTGTAACATGTGCAGTTTCTTTTTCGTATTGCTTACTGTGTGATTATTTTCTGAAAGATCGGTTTCAAAGATTGATTTGCTAACGTTATTTAGTCCTAGGACACCCAGGTGTTCCTTAAACCTTGTTTCAAACGTTCTACATGTTTGGCCAACAGTCTATCAATCCAATAATGAATACAAAGCGAGTCCCCATCGAGAAAACAACGAATCCTGCTAAAACCACCTGAAGACGGGTTGTAAGAAGTCAGAAACTGGTCCTGGATTGATTCAAATGTTATTGTTCTGATCCTCAATCCGAAGACTGGTTTGATGTTGCTGCCCATGCTACTCTATCTTGCGCAAGCCTCCTCAACTACTGCCATCTACATCCTTCTGTATCTGTTTACTGTATTCATCTCTTAGTCTCTCTCTACGCTTTTTACCCCCAACACTTCCTTCTAACACTAAATTGGTGATCCATTTTTGCCTCAAAATGTTCCCTAGCAACTGATTCCTTTGTCTACTCAGGTTGCGCCACAAATTTCTTTTCTCACTACTTCTGTGTACTACTTCCTAATTAGTTACGCGAGCTATCTATCTAATCTACAGAATTGTTCTGTAATATCACTTCTCAAAAGCCTCTATTCTGCTCTTGTGGAAACTGTTTATCGTCTATGTGTCACTTACATACAAATACTTTTAGAAAAGACTTCCTTACATTCAAATTTATATTCGAAGTTAACATATTTGTCTTCTTCAGAAATGCTTCCATTGCCATTTCAATTCTACAGTTTATTCGTATATCCTCTCTATCGCAGCCATTATCAGTTATTTTACTACCAAAATAGCAAAAGTCATCTACTGCTTTAATTGTCTCGTTTCCTAATCTAATTCCCTCTGCCTCACCTAATTTCATTGGACTGCGTTAAAACGGTTTTGCTTTTGCCGATGTTCATCTTATATCCCCCTTTCAAGAGACTGTCAATTCCGTTGAACCGCTCTTCCAAGTTTTTTGCTGTCTCTGAAAAATTTCGAAGTCATCGGTGAAGCTCTACCTTTTTATTCTTTCTCCCTAAACTTCAATTACTACTCTAGAATTTTTATTTTGTTTCCCTTACTGCTTGCTCAACGCACAAATTGAATAACATCTGGGATAAGCTATAACCTTGTCTCACTCCCTTCTCAACCACTGCTTCCCTAGCCTCCCCTTTCATGTTCCTCGACACTCATAACTGCGGTCCGGTTTCTGTACAAGTAGTAAGTAACATTTTGCTCCGGGTATTTTATCCCTGCTACTTTTAGGATTGCAAAGAGGGTACTCCAGTCAATATCTTCAAAAGGCTTAGCTAAATCTACAAATGTTATAAAATATGTTTTAACGTATTTTGTAAGATAAGTAGAATGTCAGTATTTCTCCGGAATCTAAACTGATGTTCCCTGAGGTTGGCTTCTACCAGTTTTCTCATTGTTCTGTAAGGAATTCGTCATCGATCATATAATGGTAAGACAGAGATTTCGGAAACAGATTTTAAGTTGTAAGGCATTTCCAGTGGCAGATGACAAATCTGACCACAATTTATTGGTTATGAACTGTAGATTAAAACTGAAGAAATCGCAAAAAGGAAGGAATAAATAATGGTGCCTGGATACATTGAAAAAACCAGAAGTAGCTGAGAATATCAGAGGGAAAATTAGGCAACGACTGAATAGAAAAGTAGAAGGGAATAGGGTAGAAGGCAAATGAGTAGTTTTGAGAGATGAAATAGTAAGGCAGCAGCGGATGAAACAGGCAGAAAGACGAAGCCTTGGCTAAAACAGAAAACATTGAATGAAATTAAATTGAAGAAGAAAATTTAGAAAATGAAGTAAATGTAGCAGATGAGAGGGAATACAAATGTATAAAAAATGAGATTGATGGGAAGTGCGAAATGAATAAGCAGGATTGGCTAGAGGACAAATGTAACGACTCAGAAGTATGTATCTCTAAGGCTAAAGATGAATAACAACTACAGGAAAATTAAAGAGGCCTTTGGAGTAAAGAAAAACAATTGTGTGGATATCGGAGCTCAGATGGAAAACTAATCCTAAGCAAAGGAGGGAAAGTTGAAACGTGGAAGGACTATATAGAGGGTCTATACAAGGAAGATGAACTTGAAGGCAATTGATACAAACAACATTTTTATACCGAACTTCTAACTGGTTGCTGTTTCAATTATATATCTGACAGAAGGAAGAGATTGGTCACAAAGAATTGTATTTATGAACAAAGTGCCTTTGGACCACTGTCATTCAAATGCAATTTACAAATTCGTTTTGCTCATGATAAAGAAAATAATAATTTGCCACTTATCAATTTCAAAAATCTCAGGGTCATTACCGGGCTGTTTAAGTCGTGGTTTTGTGGTTAGATTGAGACAAACGGAAGTGGCAGGCGGACTTGGATGAAAGATGCAGAGCACTGTAGCGGGCGGCGATCAGGCAGCACCGGCCGGCTCTGACAATTTGTTGGTAAGTTTTTGGAGGCATGTGGCATTAGAAACGTACGCACAGTTCATGTCATTCGGACAAATAACGGGCGCGTACGTGGTGATGGCACCCGATGGTGACTCAGGTAGATCCCATAGGACTTACATCAGACGGATTTGGTCGCCGGGATACCAACGTCAGTCCACTATAACGCTTCTCAAACCACTTAGCACTGTTATCGCTCGGAGGCACCGACAATTATACCGCTGAAGGATGACTTCGCCGTCGGGGAAGACATCAAGCAGGTTGTGATGCACGTGGTTCTAAGCTGTCAGCGTGTTTTTGGTTACTACCACAGGTCTCATAAAAGAGCAGGAGAATGTCTCACGCAGCACACACGTAGTGCTCTGCACGTTTCGAGCCATCGCTTACCTCGATGACAGTGTTTGGGGCGACGACCACCGACCTAGTGTAACAAGAGTGGTTCACCCAAAGAGCCGACACATTTGCATTGATCGTCAGTCGAATCCCGGCGGTCCAGTGCCCACTGCAATCCTGATTGACGATGTCGTTTGGTCAACTTGTGAATACGTAGCGGTGGTCTGCTGCGGAGCTCCATGTTCAACAATGAATGATGAACAGTGTGCTGCGAAACAATTGCGCATGCACCAACAGTGTGCTCGTTCGGCAGAGATGCCACCGATCGCCATCTTTCCTACTTTACAGGGCAGACAGGCCTCCGAACTCCAGTGCAGTGAAGAGTCGTGGACGTCAAACCATTTAGCGCCTACTGGTAGTTTCGCTGTCCTTCTATCTTTTTCCAAAGATGCTCACGACATTAGCACGTGAACATTCGAGCATCTTGGCCGTTTCTGAGATACTCATTCACTGGCTCTTCGTAATAATAATCTGCCCGAGTTCGAGTCTCGGTCCGGCACACAGTTTTAATCTGCCAGGAAGTTTCAATCTGCCCTTTGTCAAAGTCTCTTGTCTGACAAGATTTTAAACATGGCTGAAATAGCAACTGTTGAAATTCTTTACGATAAATGATGACAGCCAAAACAGTTGCAGGATAAAGATTTATTATCATTCTTGACCAAGGTTTCGGTATATACAGGGTGTTTCAAAAATGACCGGTATATTTGAAACGGCAATACAAACTAAACGAGCAGCGATATAAATACACCATTTGTTGCAATATGCTTGGGACAACAGTACATTTTCAGGCAGACAAACTTTCGAAATTACAGTAGTTACAGTTGTCAACAACAGATGGCGCTGCGGTCTGGGAAACTCTATAGTACGATATTTTCCACATATCCACCATGCGTAGCAATAATATGGCGTAGTCTCTGAATCAAATTACCCGAAACCTTTGACAACGAGTCTGGCGGAAAGGCTTCACATGCAGATGAGATGTACTGCTTCAGCTGTTCAATTGTTTCTGGATTCTGGCGGTACACCTGGTCTTTCAAGTGTCCCCACAGAAAGAAGTCACAGGAGTTCATGTTTGGCGAATAGGGAGGGCAATCCACGCCGCCTCCTGTATGTTTTGGATAGCCCAAAGCAATCACGCGATCATCGAAATATTCATTCAGGAAATTAAAGAAGTCGGCCGTGCGATATGGCCGGGCACCATCTTGCAAAAACCACGAGGTGTTCGCAGTGTCGTCTAAGGCAGTTTGTACCGCCACAAATTCACGAAGAATGTCCAGATAGCGTGATGCAGTAATCGTTTCGGATCTGAAAAATGGGCCAATGATCCCTTTGGAAGAAATGGCGGCCCAGACCAGTACTTTTTGAGGATGCAGGGACGATGGGACTGCAACATGGGGCTTTTCGGTTCCCTATATGCGCCAGTTCTGTTTATTGACGAAGCCGTCCAGGTAAAAATAAGCTTCGTCAGTAAACCAAATGCTGCCCACATGCATATCGCCGTCATCAATCCTGTGCACTATATCATTAGCGAATGTCTCTCGTGCAGCAATGGTAGCGGCGCTGAGTGGTTGCCGCGTTTGAATTTTGTATGGATAGAGGTGTAAACTCTGGCGCATGAGACGATACGTGGACGTTGGCGTCATTTGGACCGCAGCTGCAACACGGCGAACGGAAACCCGAGGCCGCTGTTGGATCACCTGCTGCACTAGCTGCGTGTTGCCCTTTGTGGTTGCCGTACGCGGTCGCCCTACCTTTCCAGCACGTTCATCCGTCACGTTCCCAGTCCGTTGAAATTTTTCAAACAGATCCTTTATTGTATCGCTTTTCGGTCCTTTGGTCACATTAAACCTCCGTTAAAAACTTCGTCTTGTTGCAACAACACTGTGTTCCAGGCGGCGGAATTCCAACACCAGAAAAATCCTCTGTTCTAAGGAATAAACCATGTTGTCCACAGCACACTTGCACGTTGTGAACAGCACACACTTACAGCAGAAAGACGACGTACATAATGGCGCACCCACAGACTGCGTTGTCTTCTATATCTTTCACATCACTTGCAGCGTCATCTGTTGTTGAAAATTGTAACTACTGTAATTTCGAAAGTTTGTCCGCCTGAAAATGTACTGTTGTCTCAAGCATATTGCAACAAACGGTGTATTTCTATCACTGCTCGTTTAGTTTTTATTGCCGTTTCAAATATACCGGTCATTTTTGAAACACCCTGTATAAATATACCTTTATGAGAAGTAAAATATCTCAAATTACATATTGCAAACGAGATTAATAAAACAGTTATGCCAAAGGCGTAATGTCTTAACTACTGACGACGCCTTTGGCATAGTTGTTTTATTAATCTCCATTGCAGTATGTGATTTTAGCTATTTTACTTCTGATGAAGGTATATTTATATATTCCGAAACCTTGGTCCAGAATTTTACAAATCTTTATCCAACAACTATTTTGGCTGTCATCATTTATAGCGAAGGCTCTTATCTGAGTTATTTCCCCATTTGCAGCCCATGTCCTCGCAGGGATGATTCCCAGTCCGTTTCTGCTACGCTTACATACTTTTGTTAACGCGTCATATGCCCGCAACGCCACCATGCGGAATCCATTGTCGCGGTGGGCAATCGTCATAACGTTTTGGCTTATCGGTGTACGTCCTTCCAAGGCGATCTCTTTCCGACCTCCAGAGACGTGTTCCGAGACGTGGCCATATAATCGACTGGTGGGCACATATTTCTTTTCCGAGACGATGAAAATTAATGTCCAGTATCCTTGTTGAAAGTTCAGTGCTGGCTATTACTGCCTATTGCTGACGATCAAACGCGGATTTCATTGTGGGTGGAATGCCTTCATTGAGTCAAAAGAAGCTACCCTGTGCTCTGCCCCTTTGTCATCCACCCCTCCTCCTGCTGTTCCTTCTCTGATAAAATCTCCTTCTACTTCAGTGCATAGTTTCCTACAGTCTTACTTGACAGAGAGCTCACAAAACGGTAAAAGGCATTCACAGCAATCGGCAAACTGGATCTCGTATTTCACATTGGCGTCTCGCATCCTGTATAGGCATCCAGTTGTCTCCTCCCGCCGCCCCCTCCCCTTCCCCGCTCTGATAACGTCCCCCATCCAATCAAAAGCAGAGAAAAGCATTCTGGCGTGCGATAGCTTGAATACCGGGGGCGGGGAGTTTGGTCGCCGCCTGCCTGCCTCCCAGTGACTGTGGGAGGGCAACACTGAAACGGCGCGCAAGGGATTCCAGAACCATCTAAGGAAAGGAAGAGGCAAAATTTCGACAGATCCAAATGCAGAGTGAACATTAATGAAACCGACGAACTGCAGGGACAGACTCTTGACTGGAAATGGACGAAGAAACGTTGTATGAACATGTGTCCGCAAATGCATCGTTGCCACTGTAGATGGCGCTGACGAATGAAAGTTCCTGGTGTTGTAGGCTGTCTGATTGACGTAGTTTACTGTAAGCAGCCGAATGGTCCGGTATCCTTGTCGGGAAGAACCCGTGATGATGTTTGTGTACGGTCAAACAGATGGAAGCGATAAAGAGGCAGCACAGCTATACCAAAACAAATAGCCTCATGGACACCAACCACATCACCCAACATTTCAAGGAGCCCTTTGGGCGTTTCTATGATCATGGCGAACGTGCAGGAAGGCCGCGAACTGTGCGTTCTCCACATTTGGAGGAGCGGGGTCTTCAGAGTATTGAGAAGAACTCTAATACAAGCTCCAGATCTGGTGTACGCACAGTCCGTCGCAGCTCTGCACGTTCGTCTGACTGCTATGACCCACGATAACACAGACGCCCAAAAAAGGCTTGAAATATTCTGTGACATGGTTGATGTCTGTGAAGGTACTTATTGTGGTATCGCCGTGTCGCTTCTCGATCGTTTCGATGGGCTTTGCTGTACACAGACAACATCTTGGCTTGTTCCCGACATGAAGACTGTACCATGCTGCTTCTTACAATCCGCTGCGTGAATCACACAGCCTGCAGAACACAAGGAAGACAAGGGACGTGGCCAGAGGAACTTTCATTCGTCAGCGCCATATAGTGTGGCAACGATGCCTTTCCGGACACATGTTCACATGACGTTTCTTCGTCCATTTCCGGTCAGAAATCAGTCCTTGCACTTTGACGGTTTTATTAACGTTCACCCTGTGCAAATCATTCACATATACCCAATCATACAGAACCAAGACAAGGAAAAAATTGTTTCACCTTTAATATGTATTCAAAATTTACCCAACAGTATAAGGCAGTTAAGTTTGACATCGCAGAAATACAAAAATGTCCTAATTCAGGTTTATGCGTGCGATAGAAGACTCAAGAATCATTTACAATTTTCATTCTTTTAAATCAAAAGGTTTACGTTTGAAGGCCACACTAATCTTTGTCTCCACGTCGGTCCTTATACTGGATGTTTATTTACATTTGTGACAGCCAAATATTTCGAAAGCGACGCATCGTAAGGGAAAAAAATGTTCTATAAGAAAAGTTAAAACTGGTAAAGGGGGCATCTGTCTGTGCTCCTAGTCATTCCTCCTAGTCACCCCTCCTGCACAGTAAGGGTCAACTTTGTAATGTAAAACGTGAACCCCTATTTTTGTCGCATATTCGGATTCTACGCAAAAAAATAGGCACTGTTTATTCAAACCATTATTTTCTATTTGTATAATGGAAAAATGTCAAGCGTGTCTATTTCTGTAACCAACAACCCACGCATTTGATTCTGCATATCGTTTTCGATGTAAATGTAAATCTTTGTCTTCTTAGTGTTGATATTGTTGTTCAAACGTTACCTGGGTTTTGCAAATTTGATTCAACAGTACAAATACTATGGTTGGACATTGACGTTTCTGGCAAACAAGCAAGTTGTATGGAACGCTTCAAGAGAGAAATTTGCATTCTGTAGCCGAGTGTCTGATGATCTGAAACTCGCTGGCAGATTAAAAATGCCTGCCACACCGAGACTCGGCCTCAGGACCTTTCGCGGGCAAGGGCTTTGCCAACACAGGGCAGACTCTGCTGCAGGTTGAGATCGTTATTCTGGAAGCATCCTCCAGGGTGTGGCTAAGCCATGTCTCCACAATATTCTTTATTCCAGTAGTACAAGAACTACAAGCTTTGCAAGAGAACATCTGTGATCTTTGGAAAATAGGAAATGAGGTACTGGTGGAAGAAAAACTGCAAGGATGGGAGTATTGGAACAAGGCGAGTATGGCCCCAAAGAACCGTTATCCAAGATGGCTGTGAAGACTTCATCAACTGACCTCAGTTGATGACGTATCCAAGGTAGCGTCTGTGACATCAGTTGATGACGACATCCAAGATGGCGGTCGTGACGTCAGCTGATGATGCAAAAACCGTTTTCCAAGATGGCGCGAAAGTGCCACACCCTCCTGCTACAAACCCCTTCCACACCCCCTGCCACACCCGGCCCTGGCGGAAAGTTCAAATTCCATCAGGACAATGAAACCTCTACCAACCTAAGAAAATGGCAGCAAAGAAAGGTTACTTGGGCTACCTCCACTAATCCAAGTCACCCGACTCCATCTCTTTCTAGGAACTGGCGCCAAGTTTGAATTTTGGTGGCAAAGAAAGGTCACTTGGGCTATCTCTACTAACCTAAGAAACTGGTGGTAAAGAAAGGGCACTTGCATTACCTCCACGAACCTAGGCCATCCGACTGCCACCTCATCGTAGGAAATGACAGGGAGAGGACTCGATCTGTGCTGGACGTAAGTCTTTATTTTACATGCAATATTCATTTATACAGTTAGTACCGCCATCAAGTAAGTTCGCTATGAGGTCTGGATCTAGCACACAGTGCTGTCGTCCTTTCCGTGACATAATCCAAGATGGTGGTTTGATGGTGGAGAGGAAGAGTCATAAAAGGAAATTCAAAGGTATATTATTTATCTATAAAAGAAATCAGTTTGTGGGGGTTGGATTTCTCTTGCTCATCTTTCTCTGCTGTTTGGAAATTTGTAGGTCTTGTAAGAAGTAAATACATGGAGCAGACATGATGCATAACCTAATGTTTGGCACTATACTCCGGGTGTTTGAACCTCCCCCTTAAACATTGGACTGAGTTTTACATAAAAATTATGCAAATTAATCTACTATTCTGCACTTTACCTGATGTCACCCACTAACACACACTTTCCACTTAACTGTTTTACCACTAACACAACACTGATTTGAAAAATTTCTGCAAATTAATTAAATCAATATTTATCGCATGAAGGGGGTAGTTTTTTTTTATTTGTAGCATCGTACTGGTCGTTGACATCTATGGAATACAGTCTAAACAAAAGATCGATAATAAAAAACACATCCCAGCACTCAGTGCAGCCACCCTTGCAACCACCACAGCTACTGCCCCAGCCACAGCCCACTCCGTATGCGGCCGCCACAGCATTGCTCTCCTGTTCTCTATGGGCCTCCCTCCCTCCCTCAGGCTAGCTGTTTAGGGCTGCAGCAACCCATCTGCTTGCAGTGGCCCAATTCTGCAGCATCTCCTCCTCTGCCATCACGTCCTCACCGATCACGTACAACACACCCCTGTCCACCTCGCCACAGAACTCCAAAGCACGCTCCTCACACTAATCCCGTACGTGAAACGCCTCCGGGCGGCACGTGTGTTTACCGTTGCTACTGCTATACCTGTTGATACTGACGTCACAGACCACGCTATAGAAACCTGTTCCAGAATAGCACAGGATGCTTTCCCCCTGGCGATCCTAACGGAATATGCGACCTGCATTCAGTCGAGCGATCCTGCCGCAGCCTGACTGCCACAGTGCTGTGAAGTGCACGCGCATAGCTAGGTACTGATTTTGACTGCACAGACCAGTTTAAAGTTCAATCGCCTGTACTCTAGGAGGGTGAGCGTATCTCATGGACTACACTGTAAATCGCAAGAGATGCCCCCTGTGGCCCTTTCTTGTTGTTTCAAACATAATTTTTTTCTGCTCTAACATGCTTTGCACGCTGTCAAACACTTTGTTTTTCCACCACGACTTCGAGGCCTGTGTCAGGTTTTAAACTGACACAAGGACGTTCTGGTCGACAGCCTCTCACAGGCGACAAGGGCATCACCCCAAAGTAACGTAATCCAACACGTTGCACCGTGATGCAATTGATGTCATTCAAGGAAGCTGTTGTGACGTCAGCTAATGACGGGATTGAAGTAATTCATTAAGACATTCTGATTCATGGCCTGTCACAGACAACAAGGACACCATCCCAAAGTACCGTTATCCGAAAGGTCTCACAGTGACACGACTGATATCATTCAAGATGGTTGCCACGAAGTCAGCTGATGACGCGAGTACCGTTACTCAAGGTGGCCAAGCGCCCCTGGTCAATTGGGCTACGTCTAGACGTCGCACTGTGCAGATCATACTGTTACTGCTGTTACCATAACACACCGCACACACTACATTTAGGCTCATCTGTCACATTGACCGAATAGCTGATGGCTCTACGTTCCATTTCGACTTATTCATCTCACTGCCATCGTGTATGCGATCACTGTTTCAGTGCTATCCACCCAAGAAGGTATTGTGCCCCTCACGAATTCTCCAACTCAAACAAGCGATGTCAGTCAATCATTATGTGGCAACTAACAGCGTGCCAGTGGACAGATGAGCTGGAAAAGACACCATCGATGTACTCTAATAATAACCATCACAGTTGATACTGTGAATAATTTTTGCCATTTTACACTAATGTCAACACCGACCAATGATGTGACAGCGTGTTTCCCAATTTCAGAATCATAGCTATTCCACCTCTTCTCCACTTTGCGAGTATCATTGCGAATGTGGATAGATGACTATGCAATACGTCCATTCATTGTTAGTTCTCGAACACATACATCATCAAAGTATACCAGACAGTGCTCTACATATTTCTAACACCTCAAGCATAGTGCTTAATTTACGATCTGTCTCTATGCTGATGGGAGTCACAGAGCATTCTCGCAGCCTTAGGGAAAAATTAGAGACTGAAAGGCCCCGCTCACACTGCCGTTGACCAACCCGCCCTGCAGCAAAGTGCCAGTTTAATCTGAAACCGACCAGAAGTAGACCACTACATTCCAAGTCTCGTGAATGAATGGAGCTTACCGAGTCCTCAGCCATCCAAGTGCACAAGATTTCTCGTGATGCGCTCATGTCGAGGAGATTAGCACTCCATATCGATATACAGTAACACATTTGAGAGTGTCGTGATGTAATAGCTGACGGTTAAGAAAAACAAGAAATGGATGATTTTTATGCGTGATGGAGATCCAGGCAGATGGAGTTCGACGCATTTTTACGTAAATCAACCAAGTTACCAATTTTAAATTATTTTCCCAGAGTCCAGGGTCAGTTCCTGGAAGGCATTGGTAAGAGAGAACATAAACACATGCACTCCTAAGGCTACATCGTTTTGCACTTAAAACAGGCCATAATGTTAGATCGCTTGCGGTTTCGACATATCGGTCGTATGGAATGTAGCGCTGTTAATATTCCAATGTATTAAATATAAGTGCATCCTTCTTCCCGGTTTCCTTGCGATAAACTTTGTTACCAAACCGTAAAACGCAAAAACTACTGCCTTAAAACATCGGCTCTGCATAATACGAGCACAATATAGGTTTCCATAGATGTATAGCGTCTAATGTTCACATCCAATCACAGTTCAGAACTCTGCATTTCCTTAGCCCTATATAAAATGATGGTTAGTGACAGGGAATAGCTCTTATAAAGAAACAGATAAAATCATAGCAGCAGTGTCCGACATGTGAAAATTACAAGTAATTCCGCCACTAACTCTCTAAAAACCACAGCTGCCAGGAAAATGTATACACGAGGATTCTGGTGCGCCATAAGCACCTATCGCTAACTTAGTTATGAAGCTGAAGTTTTGATTTTACACCCATGATGCGACAGGGGGATGGAGTACATCGCATAAATCATTTAGAGGAAAGTGTCACGTTTCATCACACATGACATGGAAGTCTTCTGGTGACCAAAAGGATTACCATTAATGATCGCAAGTAGACAGTGCCTCAAACCACATACAGAATACGTGGCTGTATACGAGCGAAATGCAGGCTATATCACACGACTGCTGCATCCTGACAGAACAGTGGAAAAATTGACCTGCAGCATCTCCTCCCTCTGTAGAATGCATCATAAGTCTGACATTAGCCCGTACCTCATTACAGCTCCATCTCAATCGATCACCCTGTCCACTCTCTGTTATCCTTTAAGGCAGATGCTTGTAAGTTTAAGGTGGATGGTTCTCTGTCTTCCTGAAAAGAGTCAAATTCAGAGTAGTCAACTTCCGTGTATCACTGGTACCTCAATAGACATAAAGTATAATACTGTCTCAACTGAGAAAAATTGTGTTGTACGTGATCGGTGAGGACATGATGACAGAGGAGGAGAGGCTGCGGAATCAGGCTGCTGTGAGCAGCCGTGTTGCTGCAGCCCTAAGGTGCTAGCCTGCGGGAGGTCGGCCTATGGACACCAGAGCAATGCTGTGGCAGCCGCGGCCAGGGTGGGGTTGGCCGGGGGCAAGGCGGCTGCTGCGTCGGGCATTCAGTGGTGGGATGTGATTTTTTATTAGCGATCTTTTGTTTAAACTGTATTCTATAGATTTCAACGACCAATAGGATGCTGTGAATACATGTGAAAATATTGATTTAATTAATTTGCATAATTTTTTCATATCAATGTAGTGTTAGCAGTACTATAGTTAAGGGAAAGGTGTGCGTGAGTGGGTGATATGGAACAGAACATCAGACTGAGTGCAGAACACTAGGTTAATTTGCGTAATTTTTATGTAAAACGCAGTACAAAAGTTTAAGGGGGTGGGTGACACAGAAGAATGCACCAGAAATGGCGTTCAAAAGCATGTGAAATTCGAAAAGTGCTCCCGAAATGGTCAAAGGACATAACTAATTACTTATTTGGTATCAAAGGCCGTAGAATAGTTCAAGAAAATGGGACTGACATGGAAAACCACTTAACAGAACAATAGGTTAAACGCCGACAGAGGGCTCAACATTAGGTTAAGAGACTAGGAGTACAGTGCCGAACATTAAGTTATGCATCATGTTTGCTCCATGTCTTACAAGACCTACATGTTTCCAAACAGCAGAGAATGACGAGCAAGAGAAATCCACAAACTGATATTTTTTATAAATAAACACCACCGAATTTCCCGTTATGAGGCGTTTCCTCTCGACCATCAGACCGCCATCTTTGATTACATCACGGAAGGGACGACAGCACCCTGGGGTGGTGGTACTGTGTACTAGAATCGGACCTTGTGGTGAACACACTTGATGGTGCTACAGTCTTTAATTGTTTAAATAAACAGTGTGTGTAAAATAAAGACTTACGTCCAGCACAGGTACTGTCCTCTCCCACCATTGCCTAAGATGAGGCGGCAGTCGGATGACGTTGGTTAGTTGTGGTAGCCCAAGTGACTTTTCTTTCCAGCCGTTTTCTTAGGTTGCTAGATGTTGTATTGTCCTGATGGAATTTGAACTTCTCGCCAGGGGGAGGGGCGCGGCAGGGGGGGGGGGGGGGCGTAGCAGGGGGGCATGGCACTTTCTCGCCATCTTGGATAACAGTACTTGTGTCATCAGCTGACGTCACGGCCTCCATCTTGGATGACGTCATCAACTGACATCAGTTGCAAAGGTCCTGACATTTGGCACACAGTTTTGATGTGCCAGTAGGATTAATCGAAATGCTTGGTTTCGATGGCCACCTTCGAACCCCAGCATCAAAGGTGACTGATTTAGGGGAGTTCTTCCACCCAAAAGCCATAACTATTGCGCTCGCCGCTACGAGAGTACCTGTGGAAAACAGACCAAAACGTCTGTATTAAGGTAAAATGTCCGTGACGGGACCAAAGACGTGTAACAAATTCACAGACACGTGCTGCACACGAATTCCGTCATTTTCCATAAGTCAAGACTTCGGCAACAGGAGGGGCACCGGGTAAAAAGTTAAAATAAATTTGACACATCGTGTCCACCATCGGACACAGAAAGACCGGACAAGAGATGTGGAAGGGTGATCAGTCGCAGTACTCGACATAGCAAGTTTTTCTCTTACGGCTGAAGCGCGTCGCTAAGCACTCACTCCGCTTATGTGTCTGTCAGCCCTATTCGTCCCCAGAAGGGTTTACTCGAGATTAATGCGCAAATTGGAATCGTTACGTCGGGTCACCGGCTCCACTCCGTGGACGTCTCGATTGTTACTTGGCGCCCCTGAGGGCGAGGAGCAGAACCTTCCAGCCAGCGCCAAACGAAAGAACTCAATGGAGCGACGGGGTTGGCGGTCCGCAATATCTTCGAGGCGAGGCGTGCGCATGCGCAGTCGCGGAGTCTGCTCCGCGACAATTTCACGGCAAAGCGAGCGCCAAGTATTCGGCGTTGTTCCCACTTTGCAGTGGGCCGTTTCCATACCGCTGCTCTCGCCCCTCGTTACTGGCGAACTGTCGAGTTCCGCACCAACACATCAATTACTGTGTCAAATTATACGCCGGAGGGAAATGAAACCTCCCGAAGACGTGACACGGTAACACGGTGTTGCCAGAGAGCACTGGTACAGGGCAGTAATCTGTGACGCTACAGGCTGCGACACAGTGTACGGAGCGCGTAGCACGCACAGTTCAGTTTGTAGACTGAAGAAGCAACGAAGGCAGCGAAAGACAAGAGGGGAATAAAAGCGTGACGGGGTTAGCAAAACTGCGGTGAAGACACACTGTTTAATGGTGGTTCTCTTGTCACTCACTGGATATTTTTGAAACTTTTTTTCATACAGCACTACGATAATCATAACTGCATCAGAGGCGAAAAGACTGAGGTTACTGTCAACATTTTCTGCATCGCCATTAACACACACACACACACACACACACATATATATATATATATATATATATATATATATATATATATATATATATATAGGAAGGATCACAAAACACTGCCTTGAGTATATCTGAGGTTAGCTCTGCATCTGTCGATGACCTAGGCAACGAGCTGCCCCTCCACATCAAGAGACCTTCAACCTATTCACAAATCTTGTTTGATATCCCATACCACCGTACTTTTGATAATAAGCGGATGTGTTGTATTGAGTCAACTGGCTTTCGTAAGTGGAGAACCACGATATTGTCTTGATCCATAACTTTTAGAACTATAGCTCTGATTGCTGGCCGTGCCACACGCTTATCTGGCATTCATCAGAAGACAGCAGGGGATGTCTGACAACATGTTTCGTTTCTCTGTTAGTTCAACAAATCACTGCGGCCCCTGTTTGGCCAACACGGATACTGGCGTTCCCTTTCTCTGTGGGACGTCAGAATTAGAGCGACAAAACTTCATCAAGCATTCAGGGACTGAGTTCGACGGAGTAGACATACAGATTTCAGTACTGGTGCAGAAAGCTTCCACGGTTAGATGCTAGCAAAGTGTGGATGGACGCTCCATCTTTGTCGAGAGGCAGACTGCCAAGAGCGCAGAGTTTTTCGTGGCATTGTCGTTTCGGCACCAGTACTGTAGAAGTTCGTGTGTGTTTTCGATTCGATGACTGAATTTAATAGAGACTGACATTGTGTGAATTTTAGGGACTCCCGAATAGACCTGGATGTTACTCTTAGCCTTATTTCTAATTCCTAATTTTGTTATTTGAACTCTTTCGCAGGATTGGATGTTGATTTCAGTGACTCTTTCTCGTCACCTTGCCAATTACACATATTAGCTCCGGAGAGTGTCTGAATACAATCTCTCGTTGTAGCCTGAATAAAGCAATTGTAAGGGGCAATCAGGAAGATGTCGTTTGAAGGCTGTACAGTCCAGAACTGGTATGCTAATTAGGTAAAACCACCTTCAGCATTGTGGCAACCACCCCATCGACGCAGAGGTTAAAGATACCCTGTTGGTAAAACACCATGTCGTACTACTTGAAGAAGTCCGTAACTGCTTGCTGCACATCGTGCAAAAGTACCTCCCACCTGAGTTGGCGCACCTTCTGCATTCCTCCCTGACCGAGCCCCTATTGTGTCAGTGCGCGACCAGCACGGAACTCGGCCCACCATTCCATAGCAGTGGTGCCCGACAGACGTCTTCATTCTCCAATGGATGTCCACCTGTACTTGTCCTCCGCCAGCCAACAAAGAAATAACAGCACATTGCTCCTCTGTGAACGCATTAGGCGACAATGTCGTTCCATATCTTCTGCACACATGTCAGCAAGACGCCAGTGTCACACCAGTCCCTCGCTTACATCTCAGTGGTTGTACTTCAGAGCCGCACTATGTTTGTGTCGCACACACACGCTGCAGCAGCGCCTTCAGACGGAAGATTTGTGATCACCCCTTGTTCTCCTGCCACACCGTTTAAAGTCAATTCACTCGCGATCTCTGGGAGTAACATTTAGCATTTAATCGATGAGGATAAGGATCTGGTGTCATGTTACACAGTCTGTGTCAGGTTACTCAACTGGCCGACTTACATTCAAAGTCAGGCCTCCTTCCTCAGCCTCTCCCATCTCCAAGGGCGACCGCTGGGAACCGATCAACGTCACCCAGCGGAACCCCCACGCATGTAGGCAAATTGTGTCAGTTATATTCGAGGTAATGACGTAACACCATCTTTTATAATTGGAACCGTTGATTGGGAGGTATTCACTCTTGAAATAGTCAGCATAGGCAGATGTTGTAGGCTGCGTCTATTTGCTAAAAACAAATTACTTTAAGTCTCATCATTTGAGGTCTATTTGTTAATAATAATTTAATATTACATCATTCGAGGCACCAGCAGAGACAACACCCTGGCAGATATGTTATTCACGTTTTTCTTATTTTCTACATTTATGCATTTTCCAACAATTTTCATATTGAAACTTCCTGGCAGATTAAAACTGTGTGCCGGACCGAGACTCGAACTCGGGACCTTTGCCTTTCGCGGGCAAGTGCTCTACCAACTGAGCTACCCAAGCGCGACTCGCGCCCCGTCCTCACAGCTTTACTTCCGCCAGTACCTCGTCTCCTACCTTCCAGACTTTACAGAAGCTCTGTAAAGTTCGTACGATCGTGTTCTGCACGGAAGCGGAAGATGGCATTTCGGTAAACGGACAAACACGCGAGCGATGACGTCAGGACACCGCTCACACGGATCAGTGTTTGCCCGGTACTCCCACATCCACAGTCGCTGTGTACAGTCACAGACGGTGCAGAATGGCACAGAGAACACGCCTACCACACTCTCTGCAATAGAGGGCTGTAGGAAGACTGGAAGCACGACAGTCGCAAACTCATGTGGCCCGATGACTTAACGTGAATCATTCTTTTGTTTCTCGGATGTGGCGACAATTTACAGAGACCGAAACTGTATCCCGAAGACCAGGGCAGGACCGACCACGTGTGACTTCAGAAGAGAGGACCGTTATTTGGTTGTAAGTACGCGACGGTATCGCCTTAGCACAAGGCAGCAGCTAGCATCTTATCTCGCACCATCCACTGGACGTGTGACATCGAGGCAAACGGCGCACAGAGGGTTTCAACAGAGTGGCCTTCATTGTCGGAGACCAGCTGTATGCGTGCCTCTGGCACATATTCACAGAAGAGGACGTCTACAGAGGAGTCGCCGACATGCCACCTGGACAGTCGAACACGGGCCAATGTTCTTTTCACGGATCCGATTTGGTATAGAGATTGATTCTCGACAGATTCGCATCTCAAGGGAGAGTGGGACACTATTTGGAGACCCGAATATTAAGGAAAGAGACCTGCATCGAGGAAGATTGCTAATGGTGCGAGCACGGATCATGTTGACACTTGAACTCCTCTTCATGAAATTGTATGGGTGAATCGGAATGTTTAACTGCTGTCAGATATCGTGACGAGATTTTGGGAGCTCATGTACGGTTGTTGTGAGATGGTGTGCTCCCAGACTTCTTATTGATGGACGATAGCGTTCGACCTCATGGAGCATGAGTGGTTGATGTTTTGCTGGAAACGGAAAATCCCGATGCGTGGCGTGACCTGCTCGCTCTCCCTATTTGAATGCCATAGAGCACGTCTGCGATGCACTAGGAACACAGGTTGCGCCATGTCAACATCCACCAACCACTCTCCAAGATTTGCGAGCAGCTCTACAGGTAGAGTTGGCTTTTTGCCTCAACATGACGTTGACGACGTTATCCACAGCGTGCTCCGTCGTTGTCAGGCCCGTGTCACTACTAGAGGTGAACACACCCCGTAGTGAACGCATTAGCCAGTTGCCAGAAGTTGAGTTGGAAAGACGGAGAACACCTACTGTTATGATTGTTGTGATTGTTTACATTATGTATTCTTGCCATTGTTTCTGGTGTCACCCCAAAGGAGATTCATCAGTTTATGGTGATTGTGTTGATGTGAGTACTATGCGTCGATGAGGCGGCAACATCTGATCTGTGTGACAAAGAGTTGGATGTCCTGTGACAGCAACCACCGAGTTATCCATGTTGATTTCCTTGATCGTGGAACAACAATAAATTCCGAAGGTTACATCACAACGCTGCGAGCTCGGAAACGACGGCTAAGACGGATCCGAAATGAAAAGAGAAATGTTTAAATGCAGCATGGCAATGCCACACCACACACTTCACTTGCCACCACAGCAGAACTTCAGAGACTGAATCTCACCACCGTACGGCATCCTCTATAAGTCCAGATGTAGCACCGTCTGACTCCCATCTGTTCCCGATAATGAAAGATCATCTACGGGTACATCATTACGCTTCTGATGAAGACTGGAAATTTGGAAAATTAGTGGTAAGGTCTTACGGGACAAAACTGCTCCCTAAGCTTACACACTACTTAAACTAAGTTACATTAAGGACAACACCACACTAATGCCCGAGGGAGGACTCGAACCTCCGATGGGGAGGGGGGGGGGGGGGAGCCGTGCGAGCCGTGACAAGGCCCCCATGACCGCTCGGCTACGACGCGCGGTCCCTCTGATGAAGACGTTAAGAGAACTGTGAAGCTGAGGGTGCGGAAACAGTGTGTCGACTTCTTCCGTGACGGCTTCACAAAACCTGTTCATCGTTGGCAGAACTGTGTCCAACTGGCTGGTGATTATGTGGAAAAGTGAATATTGGTAATTAAAGTTCACATTCTAAGGATTATTTCTGCTTTTGATTTATCAAAATATTCCCATCCAAACCCAGTTAACGAAGGTGGAGGGATTACTTTTCATTCAACCCACGTGCTAAATCTCTTCCAAGGTGATAAATGCGACATCTCACTTGGAAAAATGCCAGGAATCCTCTTTTATGAATTTGTTTATGGTTTATACAAGTAGAGTACGGTTTGGGATAGTCGCATTTCATATCTATTAATCCAACCTGGTGTGTGTCTCAAAGTGACGAGCAAATCCCGTAGTTGTTTTATAAGGTTGTTGGCCACAATTTGTAGCAGTGAATCTACTGTTGCTTATACCGCTAGTCCTACTAATTAGCTGACATTTCCCATGAAAGAAAGAAAAGAAGTTTTGTTGCACTTCATACCAATAGCTTCAACAAACATGCTAGTATTACATGAACTCAAATTGTACAATGCTCTTTTCAAGAAAACATTATCGAGAAGTCACTTTCGTACTCAATGTACATTTTGCTTAAGATAAGGAAGTATTGAGTGGCGTTCTTCACTAGTACTTCTTTGGGAGTGGCACAAGGTCTCCTGACGTTTTGCCAGCACAAGCTTCACCCTTCATCGCTGGTGGTGGGCTGGAGCCGAATTCGCGGCCGCAGGCTGTATGTACCTGGCGCGCCAAAGTCCGAGGACTTCTCCGCGGTTATTTCCGGTGCGGTTCTCTTCTTGCTACCTGCGACGGTCGTTCGCTGCAGAACGGGAAGCCAGGATCCGTTTTCCTTGTGGTTTTATTCTTTCTTGTTGAAGCTATGTATTTCTATAGCTTCTCTGAACAAGTGGGTGTGATAGTGCTTCTCTACAGCCAGAACTTCCATATCGGCGAATTTTATTACGTGGTCGGTCTCACCTGCCTCAATCTGTAATGTCGCTTATGTTCAGCGATCCTGGTGTTAATTGATCGTGCAGTGATTCCGATATAAAACACTCCGCATTCAGTATCTTCCCAAAGTTGCAAGTGGGTCCCTTTTCTCCTTTGCCGAGCTAAGACGCTCTTTGATTTCCTTTGTCGGTTTGAAAATAGTTTTTAGGCCGTGTTTGCGCAATGTGCGGCCGATTCTGTCCGTCACTCTGGGAATGTATGGCAGAAAAGCATTACCCGACATTTCTTTTTCTGATTTGTCACCTAGTCGAGTGCTTGGCTATGTTTCACTTTTAATATAACTTGTGGAGCACCCATTGTTCCTTAGGCCGCTTTCCAGGTGTTGCAATGCGCGAGGTGCTGAGGTTCACATATTCGTCCTGCTCGCGTTGCCAGCGTATTAATGATGCCTGTCTTCTGGCGCGGGTTGTGATCTGGTAGTTTGTGCACGTATGTCGTTTCTCGATACACACTGTGTCCTCGGTTTTCACCAACCCAGCACTAGGGATGGTGAAAACCTGAGAGACAAGGGGACACACACGGAACTATTCAAATTTCGGTAATACTTTTGCCAACCTAACGTATGTCATTGATTAACATTGCAAGATCATAAATTAATGTATGCAGGAGATAAGCCGTTGCAAATGAGAAATGCTGGTACATCAATAACGGGTATAATTGGCGGTGTGTTGTATTCTAAGCATGCAAACTTGCATGCGTTGTGTTGTAGAGGTGCCGGATAACAGCTTGCGGGATGGAATTTCGTGCCTGTTGCTCTTGGGTGGTCAATACAGTGATGGTTGATGCCGGTTATGGATGAGGCTGGAGCTGTCGTCCGATGATATCCCACATGTGCTCGATTGAGGACGGATCTGGTGATCGAGGAGGCCAAGGCAAAATGTCGACACTGTGTAGAGCATGTCGGGTTAAACAGCGAGCGCTAAGCTGTTGGGAAACACGCCTGCACTGCTGTTCATAATGGTCGAATCAACAGTCTGACGTACAAATTTACGGTCAGGGTGCGTGGGATATTCACGAGAGTGCTCCTGCTGTCATAAGAAATCGCAGTTTAACTCCAGGTGTACTTCCAGTGTGTCTATCACGCAGGTAGATTGGTTGCAAGCCATCAACTGGCCTCCTTCTAACCAACGCACGGCCATCACTGGCACCGAGGCAGAAGCAACTCTCATGAAAAAGCATGACACACCTCCACCCGGCTCTCCAATGAGCTCTCGCTTGAAACCAGGAAGCCACAAATGCCGGTGGTTTGGATTCGGTAGAATCCACGCTTCAGGGCGTCTGATTCGGAGCTCTCCTTGAAGTAACCGATTTGTAACAGTTCCGTTGGGTCACTGCGGTGGCCGCTACTGCTCAAATTACTTCTGCAAATGCAGTGCGATGCGCCTGAGCCATATACTGAAGACCGTTGGTGCTGCCATGTAGTCGTCCAGAATCCGGTCTTTTCGCGACCGTACACTATCGTGACCACCACCGTTAATAATCTTGTAGAGTAGCGACATACCGTCAAGTCTATCTACAATATCGCACAAGGAACATCCAGTTCCTCGTAGCCCTATTACATTTCCTCGTTCAAACTCAGTTAGGTATTGATAATCTCTTTTTCGCGTTAAATGCGTTCTTGACTAAAATCAACTGACCAAGTCTTTGAAGCAAACATGATTTGCATGCTCGTAGTGGCGCTACCAGCGCCACTCTTATGCGACTGGCGTGAAATTTGAGTAGATACCGTCTTCCAGAAATAGAGACATACCTGCCAACTTTCGTTCATGTCACACAATTGCTTCTTAGCGTCCTGATTTTATGTCGTCATTGTAGATTCGAGGGCGAATAATGGGTGCTTTTTTACAGGGTTTGGAAATAAGAGTCGCCTGGAGAACAGAACTCCTGGGTACAATGAAAAGAAAGAAAAGTGAATACGGTAGTAACCTGCCTATAGCGCGTGTTGAAGGTGACCGCCATTCATCCTTTGGCGCTTTTGGCCCGTGGTCAATAACGTGTTGAAGGCGGATCGAAGTTGGACTGCTGGAGTTGCTGCAGTCTCATCCGAAATGTTCTGCTGTAGTTCTTGCAAACCGAGGGGATTGTTGCAATACACCATAGACCTCAGGGGTCCCACACGGAGTAATCGAGCGCTGACAGCTCAGGTGATCTGGATGACCAGCTGGGGACACCACCACACTGACCTCTGCCAGCACATCTGCCAGGCGCGAAGACTGTGTAAATGTGATCCAAGGTTCGGCGGGCTGTATGGGAAGTTGCTCTATCCTATTGGAAATAGCTCTTGGTCTTTTCCTCGCGTCTAGTTAAAGAGGACGGGACCCACAAAGCGGTCCGCAGACACTTCACGCCAAGCGCCAACCTTGTGATAATGCAACGGTGTTTAAGCGCATTGTACGCTGCCCGGAACCTGTGATTCTGTGAGTTGACATAACCACTCAGGCGAAACTAGTCTTCGTCAGACACAAAGAACAGAACCATGTTCAAGTCATTCACTGTTATGTCTACTGACTGGTTTGATGCGGCCCGCCACGAATTCCTTTCCTGTGCTAACCTCTTCATCTCAGAGTAGCACTTGCAACCTACGTCCTCAATTATTTGCTTGACGTATTCCAATCTCTGTCTTCCTCTACAGCGTTTGCCCTCTACAGCTCCCTCTAGTACCATGGAAGTCATTCCCTCATGTCTTAGCAGATGTCCTGTCATCCTGTCCCTTCTCCTTATCAGTGTTTTCCACATATTCCTTTCCTCTCCGATTCTGCGTAGAACCTCAACATTCCTTACCTTATCAGTCCACCTAATTTTCAACATTCGTCTATAGCACCACATCTCAAATGCTTCCATTCTCTTCTGTTCCGGTATTCCCACAGTCCATGTTTCACTACCTTACAATGTTGTACTCCAGATGTACATCCTCAGAAATTTCTTCCTCAAATTAAGGCCGGTATTTGATATTAGTAGACTTCTCTTGGCCAGAAATTCCTTTTTTGCCATGGCGAGTGTGCTTTTGATGTCCTCCTTGCTCCGTCCGTCATTGGTTATTTTACTGCCTAGGTAGCAGAATTCCTTAACTTCATTGACTTCGTTACCATCAATTCTGATGTTAAGTTTCTCACTGTTCTCACTTCTACTACTTCTCATTACCTTCGTCATTCTCCGATTTACTCTCAAACCATACTGTGTACTCATTAGACTGTTCATTCTGTTCAACAGATCGTTTAATTCTTCTTCATTTTCACTCAGGATAGCAATGTCATCAGCGAATCGTATCATTGATATACTTTCGCCTTTTATTTTAATTCTACTCCTGAACCTTTCTTTTATTTCCATCATTGCTTCCTCGATGTACAGATTGAAGAGTAGGAGCGAAAGGCTACAGCCTTGTCTTACTCCCCTCTTAATACGAGCACTTCGTTCTTGATCGTCGACTCTTATTATTCTCTCTTGGTTGTTGTACATATTGTATATGACCCGTCTCTCCTTATAGCTTACCCCTGCTTTTTTCAGAATCTTGAACAGCTTGCACCATTTTATATTGTCGAACGCTTTTTCCAGGTCGACAAATCCTATGAACGTGTCTTGATTTTTCTTTAGCCTTGCTTCTATTATTAGCCGTAACGTCAGAATTGCCTCTCTCGTGCCTTTACTTTTCCTAAAGCAAAACTGATCGTCACCTAGCGCATTCTCAATTTTCTTTTCCATTCTTCTGTATATTATTCTTGTAAGCAGCTTCGATGCATGAGCTGTTAAGCTGATTGTGCGATAATTCTCGCACTTGACAGCTCTTGCCGTCTTCGGAATTGTGTGGATGATGCTTTTCCGAAAGTCAGATGGTATGTCGCCAGACTCATATATTCTACACACCAACGTGAATAGTCGTTTTGTTGCCACTTCCCCTAATGATTATAGAGATTCTGATGGAATGTTATCTATCCCTTCTGCCCTATTGACCGTAATTCCTCCAAAGCTCTTTTAAATTCCGATTCTAATACTGAATCCCCTCTCTCTTCTAAATCGACTCCTGTTTCTTCTTCTATCACATCAGACAAATCTTCACCCTCATAGAGGCTTTCAGTGTATTCTTTCCACCTATTTGCTCTCTCCTCTGCATTTAACAGTGGAATTCCCGTTGCATCCTTAATGATACCACCGTTGCTTTTAATGTCACCAAGGTTGTTTTGACTTTCCTGTATGCTGGGTCTGTCTTTCCGACAACCATATCTTTTTCGATGTCTTCACATTTTTCTTGCAGCCATTTCGTCTTAGCATCCCTGCACTTCTTATTTATTTCATTCCTCAGCGACTTGTATTTATGTATTCCTGATTTTCCCGGAACATGTTTGTACTTCCTCCTTTCATCAATCAGCTGAAGTATTTCTTCTGTTACCCATGGTTTCTTCGCAGCTACCTTCTTTGTTCCTATGTTTCCTTCCCAACTTCTGTGATGGCCCTTTTTAGAGACGTCCATTCCTCTTCAACTGTGCTGCCTACTTCACTATTCCTTATTGCTGTATCTATAGCGTTAGAGTTCAAACGTATCACGTCATTCCTTATAACTTCCGTATCCCACTTCTTTGCGTTATTGATTCTTCCTGACTAATGTCTTGAACTTTAGCCTACTCTTCATCACTCCTATATTGTGATCTGAGTCTATATATGCTCCTGGGTACGCCTTACAATCAAGTATCTGATTTCAGAATCTCTGTCTGACCATGATGTAACCTAATTGAAATCTTCCCGTATCTCCCGGCCTTTTCCAAGTATACCTCCTCCTCTTGTGATTCTTGAACAGGGTATTCGCTATTACTAGATGAAACATGTTACAGACCTCAATTAGTCTTTCATTCCTCGTCCCAAGCCCATATTCTCCTGTAACCTTGTCTTCTACTCCTTCCCCTACAACTACATTCCAGTCGCCCATGACTATTAGATTTTCATCCCCCTTTACATACTGCATTACCCTTTCAATATCCTCATACACTTTCTCTATCTGTTCATCTTCAGCTTGCGACGTCTGCATGTATACCTGAACTATCGTTGTCGGTGTTGGTCTGCTGTCCATTCTGATTAGAACAACCCGGTCACTGAACTGTTCACAGTAACAGACCCTCTGCCCTACCTTCCTATTCATAACGGATCCTACACCTGTTATACCATTTTCTGCTGCTGTTGATATTACCCGATACTCATCTGACCAGAAATCCTTGTCTTCCTTCCACTTCACTTCACTGACTCCTACTATATCTAGATTGAGCCTTTGCATTTCCCTTTTCAGATTTTCTAGTTTCCCTTCTTCGTTCAAGCTTCTGACATTCCACACACCGACTCGTAGAACATTATCCTTTCATTGCTTATTCAATCTTTTTCTCACGGTAACCTCCCCCTTGGCAGTCCCTTCCTGGAGATCCGAATGGGGGCTTATTCCGGAATCTTTTGCCAATGGAGAGATCATCATGACACTTCTTCAACTACAGTCCACATGTCCTGTGGATACACGTTACGTGTCTTTAATGCAGTGGTTTCCATTGCCTTCGGCATCCTCATGTCGTTGATCATTGCTGATTCTTCCGCCTTTAGGGACAATTTCTCACCCCTAGGACAAGAGAGTGCCCTGAACCTCTATCCGCTCCTCCGCCCTCTTTGACAAAACCGTTGGCAGAATGAGGCTGACTTCTTATTCCAGAAGTCTTCAGCTGTCAGTGCTGATTATTTATCAAAACTTAGGCAGTGGCGGTGATCGAACACGGGACCGAAGACGTTTTGATTATGAATCAAAGACGCTACCCCTAGACCACGGGTTAGTCAGTGAACAGCCAGCCAAAAAACTGGAGGCGCTGAGGAACATCTGCCGATTTTAGCGCATACACAAAAAACACTTGGTAGGGATGTATGTGCAGATCCAGGTGAAGTATTTGACTTCACGATCGTCATGAAATGCCGACAGGTGTCGGGTTGATTTGGTACGACTTTGAAACATTTTCTGGTCAACTGTAGCCACATTTTGTGGTACGCGGCCACGTTTCGGAATGTCTTTTGGCTTGTTGGTAACAGAGCCTCTCTGACGCCATTTTCCGAGTAACCATTGCAGGGTATTCATTGTTGGCACTTCGACACAATGAAACTTCTCAACAACGGCTCACCACACCATTTCCGCGACTTTGTTGTCACGTAGCTTTCCGCAACGGACACATGCAGCTCCACCTTGAGCACCATCGGCCCCTTTGCACAGCTCCACTCACACTGACACAGCCCCCACTACGCTCTGAAAGGGTGTGGATCACGTGGAGGGCTACACGTAGCGTGGTTATATTATACATTCACGTCCAATCGTATGTATTCGTCCAGGCCACTTTTATTTGGCCCACCATATACAACAGAAAACTGAAGTTCGCATTGCATATTGGAATAGTAACATACCTGGAAGGACTATAATTCGGCCAGTCACATCTGGGAGTGCAAAATAAGGTAAGTTAACCAGTCTTGCTTATATAGGAAGTAACGTGGCAGACGAGATGATTTCAATCATCCGCTTGGAGTAACTTTGAATTCCACTGTTACGACATCGGCTACGACCTTGCCACGTGCGTTCTGGATGTGTACCGGCCGCATTGTTGGCTGGAGATTTTACCTCACGGCTATACGTTCATCAGTGAGCTCTTTGGTTTGGAGGGTGCTTAAGTGGGAGGCATCGCGGAGCTGTGAGCTGGGTCTGGACAGGAGAGGGAGCTGCAAGACAAGCGGCGCTCGCGTGCGACACGCAGGGGCGAAGCGGCGGCGCGGCTCTGCGGAGCGTCGCAGGCCAAGAGTGCGCCCGGCTTAAGATGGCGACCATACGTTGATCAGACGGCGTACCACATGCATGAGGACTCTTTGCTGTACTAGCTGATGGCTGCTTCAGTAAAAAGAGTAGTCAAGAAATAAGTAGCTGGATCCAGAGGAAACAAATAACACAAGTCTTCGAAGCCTCTGTCACATATTTGTCACTTCTGCACTACTGGCCATTAAAATTGCTACACCACGAATATGACGTGCTACAGACGCGAAATTTAACCGACTGGAAGAACATGCTGTGATATGCAAATGATTAGCTTTTCAGAGCATTCACACAAGGTTGGCGTCGGTGGCGACACCTACAACGTGCTGACATGAGTAAAATTTCCAACCAATTTCTCATACACGAACAGCAGTTGACCGGCGTTGCCTGGTGAAACGTTGTTGTGATGCCTCGTGTAGGGAGGAAAAATGCGTACCATCACGTTTCCGACTTTGATAAAGGTCGGATTGTAGCCTATTGCGATTGCGATTTATCTAATTGCAACATTGCTGCTCGCGTTCGTCGAAATCGAATGACTGTTAGTAGAATATGGAATCGGTGGGTTCAGGAGGGTAATACGGAACGCCACGCTGGGTTCCCACGGCCTCGTATCTCTAGCAGTCGAGATGACAGGCATCTTATCCGCATGGCTGTAACGGATCGTGCAGCCACGTCTCGATCCCTGAGTCAACAGATGGGGACGTTTGCAAGACAACAACCATCTGCACGAACAGTTCGACGACGTTTGCAACAGCACGGACTATCAGCTCGGAGACCATGACTACGGTTACCCTTGACGCTGCATCACAGACAGAAGCGCCTGCGATGGTGTACTCGACGACGAACCTGGGTGCACGAATGGCAAAACGTCATTTTTTCGGATGAATCCAGGTTCTGTTTACAGCATCATGATGATCACATCCGTGTTTGCCGACATCGCGCTGAACGCACATTGGAAGCGTGTATTCGTCATCGCCATACTGGCGTATCACCCGGCGTGATGGTATGGGTTGCCATTGGTTACACGTCTCGGTCACCTCTTGTTCGCATTGACGGCACTTTGAACAGTGGAAGTTACATTTCAGATACGTTACAACCCGTGGCTCTACGCTTCATTCTATCATTACGAAACTCTACATTTTAGCAGGATAATGCACGACCGCATATTGCAGGCCCTGTACGAGCCTTTCTGTATACAGAAAATGTTCGACTGCTGCCCTGGCCACCACATTCTCCAGATCTCTCACCAACTGAAAACGCCTGGTCAATGGTGGCCGAGCAACTGGCTCGTCACAACAAGGCAGTCACTACGTTTGATGTGCTGTAGTATCGTGTTGAAGCTGCATGGGCAGCTGTACCTGTACACGCCATCCAAGCTTTGTTTGACTCAATGCCCAGGCTTGTTCTGGGTGCTGATTTCTCCGAATCTATGCACCGAAATTGTGTGAAAATGAAATCACATGTGAGCTCTAGTATAATATATTTGTCCAATGAATACCCGTTTATCATCTGCATTTCTTCTTGGTGTAGCAATTTTAATGGCCAGTAGTGTAGTTGTATCGAAGTTCAGTGTTTGCTTGTGCAGTGATAACGAAGCGTCTGCTTACATCAAAGTTCTTCCGTGTGCCTCTCTGATGATCTGGAAATGATTGTAAATTTTTTTTGATGACCTGGAAATGGTCATATTGTTTTATGTGGTGATTTTTTTAAAATATTCGTAGAATAGTCGTCGGACCAATTCTGAAGTTACTCTGGTAAGAATAGGCAAGTGCAGACCAATGTTCGCTGCCCGTAGCATCGTAATAATTGTTATATTGTAGAATTTCTTTGCTGTTGAAACTGGTAAGAGTTCGATTGCAAGCTCTGGATGCTTGCACGAGGCATATTGCGTTAGTCATAACTTAAAATGTGTAGTGCATGCCATGAATGTAAATATATCACAGAGAACTTAAAAAGCAAACATCCGAATATATTCGGATGTTTGCTTTTAAAATCACATATTTACATTCATGGCATGCACTACACATTTTATATATTTTTAATCCATTTAACGCCGGCCGCGGTGGTCTCGGAGTTCTAGGCGCGCAGTCCGGAAGCGTGCGACTGCTACGGTCGCAGGTTCGAATCCTGCCTCGGGCATGGAAGTGTGTGATGTCCTTAGGTTAGTCACGTTTAAGTAGTTCTAAGTTCTAGGGGACTGATGACCATAGCTGTTGAGTCCCATAGTGCTCAGAGCCATTTGAACAATCCATTTAACGGCGATTGGATTGTGTAATCTGCTTACAGAGTAGGGACAGTATACTTGCTAAACATATAGCTCTTACGTATTCTAATTTTAGGACTCATAATCCTAAAAGATGACATAGTTCTGCAACTTACCTACTGGGGAAGTAATACTAGCTTAGTCGTTGTTGGTCAATATATTTCTTGTGATTATGACCCCTTAAATTCGTTTGATGTTAATGTGTTTGAGAGGTTACGTGCCCTCTTTTGCATGTCTCCTCTCATTTTCATCAATTTTATTAATGTTCTATTTCATTGCACGGTAATAACAGATCGAATAAGGTTACTGTAATGAGAGTATTTGTACTGAGAGCTGAAAAAAATACTTTTAACTTGATTCCTAAACATGCTGAATTACTTCCCTGGGTGGTCTGTGTGAGGCAAGCATCGGGGGAGGCGGCACATGGTATTTCCGGTTGGGGGCTGCACTTCTCTGAACTCTGAGGGGTTCGTACAATAGGCTTAAGCGCCTGACGGAATGACTGACGTCGGTCGAGTTTCGCCTGTTGTATGCTGGGCACAACGGCCTGTGAGATGTCTGAGTGTCGCCGCAGTTTATGTGTTTACCGTTCCGGCGCGTCCAGGTCGATGATTCCTGGCACCGACTGACTGCATTGCCCTCTTGATTCTGAGAATACTTGTGGACCAGTGCTGGGTGCGGCTGTCTGGCGCTGGATGGATGGTGGTCTAGGCAGGTTGTTTTTGTAGTCGGTCAAACGGCAGGTTCAGTGGCCTCAGCTGAATAGCAGAGGCATGATTCGTCAACTTAAACTGAGGCTAGTTGATGTAATAGAACCCTGCTCGAAATTGGGGACAACGGTCGCTACTTGCGCGAATGATGTTCTGAAACAGTGTGGGGGAGTTTTGGAATCCGAAGTGAATGTTGATTCGCGGTTTTCGAGGAGAGTAGGGAGTAGAGCAATGTTGTCTTCGCTCTTGCGTTGCGCGGTCAGTGAATTTGGGATCTGATCTTCGTCGGAGTCGGGCGGACTTGCGACTGGGTCGCTTTTTTTCGGAAGAATTTAGAATTCTTCGGACAGCCTTCGAGGCCAGGGGTTGACACAGAGTTGCTGCACGGCAGAAGTCGGCGCCTACATCAACAGGACGCTGCCTACCGCCGACGTGTTGCAGATTTCAGTACTGGTACAGTATTTTGCGGCTCCGGCATTGTAGGACCTTATCAATTTTATACTGACTCCCTCAGCAGCACGCTTTATCACTTTGCTACAAGTCCACCTTACTTTTTTCTTCATGTGATCCCATTTGACATCTCAATTCTAAGTGTGATACGGCTATATAGTTGGGAGATTTATATTTGATTGATTAGGACCTCCAGTCATTATCGTCAATCTATTGCGTCACAGAGAGTAGGAGCCCCTTGTTCTCGGGCCAACGCTTATTCTCAAAGTATTTGAGTGTACCCTATCCTTTAACCTACTGTTTGTGTCGATAATCATGTGCATTGATGGTCTGATGTATAACAAATCTCATTGTAATATTTAATCCGCATATCATTACGTAGATATATGCAGAATCCCATCTCCTGTTGTTTATTATGATACAGTTCTCTTTTTTTATGAGTAGATTACGATTTTTATTAAATTATTAGTGTGCACTCTTTATTTTACGAACCACTAGGGTCCACCACCATTTTCTTCCGTTACCGCTATGCGCATAATTAATTAGGTGGTAGATAAGAAGGGGGTCGAGTGCATGTGTCATTCTCACGCAAAATTCGTCTGAATTAAAGAGGTACAAACTCTTCTACACCGCGGCACCTCGCATGTTGTGGAAAACTGTAGTGTTCATGGATTCTCTGGTAATGGTAGGTGTAAGTGTATTAGACACCAAAAAGCAGTATTTACGATGTCCTCCACTTTATGCTTATCGCGTCGATGTGGGATCAGCTAACTAACAATTTACAGAAGAGTTACAGTGTGGTGTTTAACAACGTTCTGGAATTTGTCTACAGGGGTAATAAGAACACCCGAATACTGCCTGGGGTACAAGTATGTCTGCCGGACTCTCAAGAGCGAGAAAAGCTTACAGGTTACACTCTGTCTGCATATAGTTTTGCTTGTCTACCAGTAAACTACATGGAGATTCTTAGCTTTGAACTCCAACAAAGACTATAAGTTCAAATGGCTCTGAGCACTATGGGACTTTACATCTGTGGTCATCAGTCCCCTAGAGCTTAGAACTACATAAACCTAACTAACCTAAGAACATCACACACATCCATGCCCGAGCAGGATTCGAATCTGCGACCGTAGCGGTCTTGCGGTTCCAGACTGAAGCGCCTAGAACAGCACGGCCAAGTATTACACAACAGTGTTATGTTAAAGCTGCAGAAACTTTTTCTCAGTCTAGAACACTGTACTCCACAATACCAACCGATATGGATAACACAGAATTGGGAATGGTTCCTACTACTAATGTTATAACACAAGTCTTAAGAAGCAGAACCAAGCCACCAAACAGACATAAACCATTCCCAATTAATGAAATTACTCCTTTAAATGCAGCTAATGTATTAACTGTACAGAAAAGAAAACTGGAAATGAAGGACCTCAAGGTAAAGAAAAGAAAGCTAGACTATATGGAGAAGACAACTGCCATAAAGGAAGAATATAAACTGCAATTGGAAAAGGAAGAAGCTATTGCGGATGGGCAGGTTTACATATGGACTTAAACACACTGTATGGAAAAACCTCGCTACGAAGGGGGAATACAAAATATTTGCATTTACAGTAAATGGTAACGGAAACTGATCATGTTTTGGAGTACTGATCGAAATCGATGGAGCCAAGAACGCTTACTACGAGTAAGAAATACAGTAAAAATGTATTTATTAAGTTCTACTCCCATTTCGAGCAACTTAAGAATGGGTGGTTAAATTCTATCTTAGTGTGACGGACTGTCCACCTAGCAACAGAACATACCTTTGCCAAGTTTAAAACTGATGGAATAACTACATATAATGGACACTTGTTTCGAGCAATTGTAAATTTGAAGTTCCATACAGAAATTCCGCAAGACTATGGAGCAGGAAAGTTGCCGACACGCACACAGGAAGACGTGGTACCCTTTAACAAAAGCGTCATGGAGGAGATACGAGGGAAAATTAAAATTCCGAATGCTTTCGTCTAGAAGTTGCAGCATTAGAAAATTGTAGCGAAATGCAGGAAGATCTGCAGCGGATAGGCACTTGGTGCAGGGAGTGGCAACTGACCCTTAACATAGACAAATGTAATGTATTGCGAATACATAGAAAGAAGGATCCTTTATTGTATGATTATATGATAGCGGAACAAACACTGGTAGCAGTTACTTCTGTAAAATATCTGGGAGTATGCGTGCGGAACGATTTGAAGTGGAATGATCATATAAAATTAATTGTTGGTAAGGTGTTGTACCAGGTTGAGATTCATTGGGAGAGTCCTTAGAAAATGTAGTCCATTAACAAATGAGGTGGCTTACAAAACACTCGCTCGACCTATACTTGAGTGTTGCTCATCAATGTGGGATCCGTACCAGATCGGGTTGACGGAGGAGATAGAGAAGATCCAAAGAAGAGCGGCGCGTTACGGAGATGTTTAACAAACTCAAGTGGCAAACTCTGCAAGAGAGGCGCTCTGCATCGCGGTGTAGCTTGCTCGCCAGGTTTCGAGAGGGTGCGTTTCTGGATGAGGTGTCGAATATATTGCTTCCCCCTACTTATACCTCCCGAGGAGATCACGAATGTAAAATTAGAGAGATTGGAGCGCGCACGGAGGCTTTCAGACAGTCGTACTTCCCGCGAACCATACGAGACTGGAACAGGAAAGAGAGGTAATGACAGTTGCACGTAAAGTGCCCACCGCCACACACCGTTGGGTGGCTTGCGGAGTATAAATGTAGATGTAGATGTGGATGTAGAAGAACTGCAGGGAGAAGCTGAACTAATAGTTAAAGCTATAAAATAAGTTTTTTACAGGAAGAAAATTAGATATGTATTAGAATTCGAGAATATACCTTCTCTGTATTTGTGAAATTACTGGTTGGAGAAAGAAATGGCTGATACGGATATGGATTTAAGTTAAGAGTTAAAAATTAAAATGGACATTATTAAAAAACTATACCTAACAAAAATAAGGAAAAAGTTATTTCCTGTGTGTAAATGTACATGCAAAATTAATAAAGATTTTGTACGAGAATATTTATCTGTTTTATTCGCTAACCCACCAAAAATCATAAGTCATTTCCTGCATGCAACGATCAATGTTCATGTATTTCGGATGTGGAAGTGGATGGTTGAATGAACTTAAAAAGGAGTTGAAAATAGGTAGCTGAAAGTGTAGTGAGCCGCATGTGAATTATAGCTTGTTGTGGAACATAGAAATGATAGTGTTTTTAGCTACATGTGAGTAGATTGCGTGAAACAAAACTGGAACGCAAAGATCTGGCGGTATTGTGAATGATTGTGTGTTGTACGGTAGAAACTTTACAGGCGGTCGGCAGAGGGCACTTATGGAGCAGTAATGTCAAATGTAATCACGCAGGTGGTATTTGTTTTTGCTGTATCGGAAGAAAGGGATTCTGTAAAATCTTATAAGAGGTTCTATTACAAGAGAGGCTCTCGCCATTTGTTTGGTGAGCTCCAGTGTAATGCTTTGGTTAAATGGAACCTGCCGTATTATATACAAAATGGCAACGTCCTCTTGAGTAACAGCTTCTTGTTGTTGTTGTTGACTGTAAAATGGTTGTGCTTTTTCTAACATGTGAGCAAATGGCATGAAAGGTTGTATTTGTACTCTTATTCCACATTTCTGAAATGTTTGTAATACATAGGTGTTTGGCAGTTTATTTACAGACACTGATTTGAAAGCAAGAGATGCTCTCAGGTTGTGTAATTTGAGCATCAAGCTGAAAGAAATTCCTTAGGCTGGTACAACACTATCAAATTTCTTTGTCAAAGATTTGATCAAAGATGTGATCAAATATTCCGTCAAATGTTTTTGACAAAGATCTTTGACGTAGCGCTATAAGGGGTATTACACTATACTTTTCGTCAAAGTTCAAGATGACTGACAACAACAACTTATTATCCGCAGCAGTTGCATGTACCACAATTGCACTGTGTGCACATGCGGAAAGAAAGCGGGGAAAAAAAGGAAACATACCAGAGTGAAGCCGTGGGTTTTACGACAACTCGATAAAAAGCATTCAACAAAACTTGTTACGTGAGCTTATAGTGGAGGACGTCAGGTCGTACATCAATTACATAAGAATGGATGAGCATACATTTCTGTATGTGCTCAGTGAAGTGTATCCTCATATCACAAATCACAATATTCACTTAAGAACTGTTACATCTGCGGAAGACAGGCTCACTGTAACATTCCGATTCCTTGCTACAGGAGAGGGTTAGGTTAGGTTAGGTCTGGTCGGGTCAGATCAGGTCTCCATTCTTCTTAATCTATTTTTGTATTCAGTGTACCTCACGTTGTAAAGCGCCTCATCAGCTTCATACATCTCTATTAATTTTGCAGTTGTCGGCACACACCAATTGTATTTACTGGCAATGTTTATAAAAACCTCCATGTGGTAACATTTCACATTGCAGTGAACAGAAGACAAGCGACTTCTTTGATCAAATCTACAGCGAGGCCCTAGATCTGATCAAATATTGGACGACATTTGACAAAGTTCCCTATTACACCATCAAATATTTTTGACAAATATATTTGACAAAGAAATTTGATAGTGTAGTACTGGCCTTAACATAGACGTTTTTCATTTAAATTCTAGCTTTTTGTTCAATCTCATGACAATTTCGAAATAACGAGGACATTCTGCAATGATCGGTAGTTTTCGCAGCGAAAAAGGGTATTGGTGTGGGGATATTTAATTGACCAATTTAATTAATTTGCCTATCAGTTTTATATCAAAATTGTACTCATACTGCCTGCCATCTTCCTACTACTTGACACATACACAGTACTAATAACAGTGGACTGTTTATTTTGTCTAAATATCGTAATTGTAATGATGTGTCTTTATACCACATGGGAGTGCTGTTTGGCTGAAAATGTGGTCACCCACACAAGTTTTAAAAGCATGATGGCTTTTGGAGGAGCGGGGGGTCTCGTTATATTTTGGTCCCCAGGAAAATAGGGTTGGGGAGGCTAGAGCTTGTCGCTTAATCTGTTCAAAACGTTTGTCTACGAAGGTGTCGGCGAGTTAGGACTGGTCTACTGTGGCAGGATGTACCTTCCTCAAATGACTGAGCACCATCTGTGCCAGCCACTATGTCAGTAATGTCATTTTGCTAAAATAAAGCAAATTCCTCTACTACTCCTTGGAAACGGTGTGGAGCACTCTCGTTCGCGGCCAATAACTTGGTGGTGGCCATAACTTCTTGAGGATTGGGAAAACTACTACCTCACTTGGTCTACTCAGCATGTATTGTCCTGTGATTGTAAGAGGAGAGCTCCTCATGACCTAAGTGTGGACATGTACCAGTCTTTGATATTTCCCTGACCTCTTGAGGTTTGTTTGCCATTATTTCCGTGGGGGGTAGATCCCTTAGCAGGTAACAGAGGATTATTCCTATTATAATGCTATTTTCTCAGGAATTATGGGTTGGAAAATGGTTTAAATGGCTCTAAGCAATACGGGACTTAACATCTGAGGTCATCAGCTCCCTAGGCTTGGAACTACTTAAACCTAACTAACCTTAGGACATCACACTTACCCATGCCCGAGGCAGGATTCAAACCTGCGACCAGCTCCTGACTGAAGAGCCTAGAACCGCTCGGCCAGCTATGGGTTGGAGGCAGGGGTGGTAGTAGTGCTATTGTACGCCACATATCGTAGTTTGAACTACCCAGCACGCTACTTGGATGGTTGTTAAAAATACTGACCACGTCTCTACTTGCGTATTTTATTGTACTATGCTACACACACATACTGTATCTTTGGTTGCAGCCATCATAATTTTGCTATGACATCACACAGTCTAGTAATGTTGGGGTTTATCTGTAGCAGTTTAGTTTTTACCATACATTTTTTTGTTTGGAAATCCGTAGCACTTATAGAGTACGCTGTGATATTACTAGTTCAATGAATTTGCTCGTTTCTAACACATACCCTATGACACAGACACTAGTAATGATGCTGTGGTTTAGGAGTGATAAATACAGTAAATGCCGCATTGTGGTCCGCTGAGAGCATCATGCTGATCGGGACTCAAATGATGACTCAAATGATGACCGTGCGTCCGACTTCTTGGACATTGCAGTGCCTAGTAATAATACAATTAATTAGAACTCTCTGAAGAAGTAATTCTTTGTTACTTACAATAAAACTCAAAAAGAGTCTCACACGTTTCGGCCCCCTATGTGATGGTCACCTGTAGTGTTTGACCTACATATTTCCAAATTTTCCTGAAGAGCGAGCCAATTGGGGAAGAACGCCTTACATGGTGCATCATGCTGATAGTGTGTTGAGATCTTTAACCCCCTTTCTCGTCATTGCATTGCAGTCCTGCTCCTTTTCCATCTATTGGGCGAAGATAATTCCTGGGTGCGGTTTCCACCATGCACTATGTAGTATCACTTTCTGTGCCGACGACGACCCTGGACTTCTTTGCACCTGATATCCAGCATGATAACCTGTCCGTTGTGGTGGGGCTGCCATGTACCCTGTTGTATGTAGCCCCTGACCACACAGCGATCGCTCTGCTGATGCCTCTGCTGTTAACTCCTCATGTATGCCAAGGAGTAGATGCCTATCTCCATGGGACATTGCGGTTTCTGGCAATGGCCATCCTGCCAAGTGGCTCTTGCTGCGGCTGGGTGGCGCCTGTGGGGACGGCCCTTGTTCGGAGTGGGTGGCGTCAGTGCGGGTCACATGCAATGAAGTGCGGCGCATCTTCTGTTGTTGGTGGCCAGCCGTCGGCAATCTCTAAGCGTTCGAGGGCTCAATTCAATGCACAGATGTATGAACCCAAATCGTTTCCCTTCCTGGCCACACCATGGGAGGAACGAAAGGCGACACTTATTCGCCCTGGTACCTACTATGTATGAGAGCTGATTGAGGGTCTTTCATGATGATGAATCCTCAGTTCTTTGTAGAGCATTTAGAGGACAAGTTTGGGGAGGTGGAGGGCTTGTCCAAAAATGGGTCTGGGGCAGTTTTGATAAAAACAGCATCCTCTGCCCAGTCATTACATGTGTGTGACAGGTTGGGGGATGTTTCTGTTACCATCACGCCCCGTAAGAGCTTAAATATGGTCCAGGGTGTTACATTCCAAGAGACCTTCTTTTGCAGTCTGATGACTGATGACAAGCTGCGCGCCAATTTAGAGCAGCAAGCTGTTCATTTCATCCAGCGCATTCATCAGGGTCTGAGAGATAATCAGGTTATCACCGGTGCCTTGGCCCTCGAGGGCGATGTGTTGCCTGACAAGGTCATGGTGGTCTAATACTGTGACGTCAAGCCCTACATCCATCCCCTGAGGCAGTGCTTTAAGTGCTGGAAGTTCGGAAATATGTATTCCCACTGTACTTCCAGCCTCACATGTCGAGATTGTGGACGACCGTCATATCCCAATACTCCATGTGCCCAGCCTCCCATCTGTGTCAACTGTGGTGAGCATCATTCACCTTGCTCGCCAGACTGCAGGATTTTACAGAAAGAGAGGAAAATTGTGGAATATAAGACACTGGACAAAATGATCTACACTGAGGCTAAGCAGAAGTTTGGCGCCTCCATCCTGTTAGTATGACCTCCCCTAATGCCGCTACTACAACTGTTCTAGCCCCATCAGCTCCACCTACCCGTCACCTCTCAGAGCTGGAAGACTAGACTGATCTCTTGATGGTGGGGGGCAATTCCCTCCCTGTTGCTCTTGCACCGTCTACTTTGGGATCGAGACCCCCTCAACATGCTGAGCTTCAACTAATCAGCCTTTACCCTTTTTCAGCATTTCTCTCCATGAAACTTGGTTCCCAGCGATGCGAACCCAGGCCTCTGTGGCTATTGGGGTTATTATAAGAATCGGGCAGCTTATGAGAGGGTTGAAACGTGAATTTACTTTCAATTTTTTTTGAAATTTACTTTATTTACTGCCGATTCATCAAAAACATTGACGCATTTAATCACACTAGGTGAGCGTGGAAGTAGTTGCCAGAAAGTAACTCATGGAAAATTACTTTTAACAAATGTGAATTTATTCCTAAAAGCTTTTTCAAAACAGATTGAAAATTATAAGCAGAAAAGCACACTTGAAATATCAAGTCATAGTTTAACAAATGTGAATTGTATTCCTAAAAGCCTTTCCAAAACAGATTTAAAATTATAAGCAGAAAACCACCCTCGAAATATCAAGTTACAGTTTTGTATAGAGGCAAGGAACAATATTAACAGTAGGAGCCTTTGGGCTGAGAAGCTTGCCTGCTGCCTTTCAACACAGCCGTAATCAAGACCGCTGCCGGCCTGTGTGGCCGTGTGGTTCTAGGCGCTTCAGTCTGGAACCGCGTGACCGCTACGGTCGCAAGCTCGAATCCTGCCTCGGGTATGGGTGTGTGTGATGTCCTTACTTTAGTTAGGTTTAAGTAGTTCTAAGTTCTAGGGGACTGATGACCGCAGATGTTAAGTCCCATAGTGCTCAGAGCCATATGAACCCAATTTTTTTTTTTCAAGACCGCTCACAACAACCTCTGAAAGAGTACACTGGTGCAAATCTGCAATACACCAGATTACTTTAAACAAAATTTGTTTAACAACTCAAATGAACATTTGATCTATGCACCCCGTAAGAGGAATGGAAATGGTACAACCCTCAAATTATTTGCCACCGAAAGTGCAAATTTTTAAATTTTTTTTTATAAGTGCCGTTACGGTGGTAGGGTGGCAAGCTTATAACGTAAAATAACAATTTAAATAAAATCCATAAAATGCAGACTTAGATAAAAGGTACAACATGCTCTACATTACACATATACTACCTCGCAAGGTGATAAGCAAGATAGAAACATATTCTAAGAATTCGGCCTTTAAGCAATAAATTCCTCAACACCGAATCTCACAACCATGACAGTGGTGGGACGACCCGAAGCAAAACGGCTGGTGACCTCACTAAGAAAACAAGTAGAATTTAACAACAGTAAATCAAACAACATATCTGCAATCGCTTAATTTCTAATAAAATGCGATTTCTGGCGAAGACCTGGCGCAGCATCCCCCAACGCTCTCCCGAACCGTCCGCTGCCAGCCGCTTCAACGGACGCAGGAAGGCGCGCCGATCTCCCGTCTCACGGCGTCGCAGCTCGCGCCGGCCAGACCGACGTCGTGGGTTGACTCCTGTTGCTCTCGTGTCGGCTGCGAAGCCACTACCCCTCGCTATACGGTGCGACCCACTGGACTCAGGTGGCGACCTCACATGCACCGACGCTCAAGGCGGACACGTCATCTCGTGTCTCAGTGTGCGACCAAACAAGCGACCAATCTAACCGCCAATGACCGTTGCCCGAGCAACTCGAGGAGACTGGCTTCAAATGGCTCTGAGCACTACGGGACTCAACTGCTGTGGTAATCAGTCCCCTAGAACTTAGAACTACTTAAACCTAACTAACCTAAGGACATCACACACATCCATGCCCGAGGCAGGATTCGAACCTGCGACCGTAGCAGTCGCACGGTTGAGCTGACTGGCGGCCTCGCGCAGACTCAGATGCAGGAACTAAGCCCCGACCGGGAGACCACTAGCTGTTACTGGCGGAGTGGCAAGACTCTCATTTTCTGGCTTTAAGGTCTGATCCAAAGACAGACATACTAGCATTCAAACGACAGACAGACACTAACTGCCGCACAAATGCAAACGAGAGACAGACCAGCAACTGGTGACGTGAGACTGACCTAGCCTCACTCCAACTCACCCCTTGATGAGCTCATAGAGCCCCTTAAATGCCCGTGAACAGGCCACCTTTCCCCCCAGAGGGAGACACCAAAGCTGCGATTGCGACAGCAGCGCCACCGCCAGAAACGGAGGGCGACTGCTTCACACAACGCGGTGCGGCTCTCTCTTCAAAACAGCAATTTTTTTACCACGGCTTAAGGGTATCTGGTGGAGCCTGCACCTACATCCTTAACTCTCTTTGCAGCGAGTGTGTACCTCTTCAAACACCTTTAGAGGCTGTTGCCGTTTGGGTGTGGACGCCTCTGGCTGTTACTGTCTGCAGTCTCTATCTTCCACCAGATGGTGACGTCCCACCCTTTGTGGGGTGGATTGGTGGCAACAGGCCTAGGTCACTGAGGAAGTAATGGTACAGCTCGACCTTTCTCTCTTAAATAATGGTGCCTCCACACATTTCAGTGTGGCGCATGGCACATACTCACCCCATTTAGAATGTTCTAATGGAAAGCAACTCTCAAAGGGCATGAGAAATGTGTCATGGAAAGCATTGTATTTATCTTCTATATTATCGGCGCTATAAACATCTTGCCTCTCTTGTTCCTTGACAAGTTTTAAAAAACTCTCTATTGCTGTTGGATTAACTTTCCTACGTAGTTTGCAATTAAATATGACATTGCTTTGAGTACAAAAACCTTTTAGTGTTAAAATTTGTGCATCATGGTCTGTGCTCTGAGTACAATGCTGTGTCTGATTCAGTACAGTCTGCTCCATTCAAAGAAAGCCCAGGTACGCTGACGTGGGTCTGATATCCATAGAGTCGCCTATTCTTGGTCCAAACCTGCGATGGAGAGGTATGGAGCCCATTCACCGTTTTGCTAACAGAATGCCCATCTAATAATGAAGAATGAATAAAAATATTGTCTATGACTGTGCTACTGTTCACCTGCACCCTGAAAAAACACAGTTTGCATCAGATCATATGAATTTAGGAGATCTACCGACATCGTTTTTCTTGCACAATCATATACTAAATTTATACTGAAGTCACCACATATAACTACTTTCTGGTACTTCCTACAAAGAGAATTAAGAACCCTCTCTAGCTTAAGCGAAAATGCTCTGAAGTCGGAGTTCTGCTTCTACGAATTACTCACTCGCCTTCCATTCCCTGAATGAGTGGTTGGAATGTCAGAGCCTTTCATTTCATATGTGCCACCCCGAATCGTACAATGAATGCTCCGGGAATTCCAAAGTGTCCAAGCCACTTGTCCTGATATGGCTCCTGGGCCAGATCGCATCCACTATCAGATGCCCAAACAGGTCTCAGTGGACTAACAGTGACACGTCCTAGACCTTTTCAATCATATTTGGGTTGAGGGTGAATTCCCATCGCAATGGCAGGAAAGCATTGACATACCAGTGTTGAAGAATGGTGGTGAACAGCTACCTCCCCATTAGATGCACCAGTGTTCTGTGCAAGTTGCTCGAACACATGGTGGTGGTGAAAGGTATTAGAGATAAAGTTTGTGAACTACTAATAGATGTTAACTCTGAAATTATTGGTATATCAGAGCACCACTTGAATAATTTGAAAATTCAGAGGCTTTCTTTACCAGGCTACAGATTAGCTGGCTGTTTCTCAAAGAGTTCCTTGCGGGGTGGGGGAGTGGCTCTGTACGTAAGAAACAGTATTGCATTTGAGTCCGTAGATGTATCACGACACTGCACTGAACAGATATTTGAAAGTTATGCAGCATTAGCTTGCAGCAGAGTAAAGCAGCTTGGCTCTTGGTGCATGGCCCTACACAATGTGGCACAGCGGCAGCAGTCGGGTGTTCAGAATAGGTGGGAGCTGGCGCCATTAGACGTATTGCCTATCGTTGGGACAGTAACTTGCCCACGAGGTGTGTTGGCTGCTAGTCCTGCTATTGCAGAGGCTGAGCAGCGTGTGTACCTGGATAGACAAGCAGAGGGGAGGTAGGAAAAGCTTTTACCTCGTCTCCAGAGGAGACCGGAGTGAGCCGCGGAAGGAGCTCTCGCATGTTTTCTTTAAATAAAGACGCAATTGTTCCTGTCCTATCCTCCCGTAAAAGTTTAAAGAGCACATAGTTTTAAACATAGGGCAAACAGCTCTAGGATTTCTAAACTTGTGAAGGAAAATGTTTAAACAGCATAAGTAATCTGGCAAGTAGGGTTGGGTAGCTGTTTATAGCACCATTGGATTTTTTGAATTTTCCTCAATTTTTGAACTCTCCGGGGTACTAGCAGTAATGGACAGCCCGGTTGGCTGACTAGTGGGATAAGGATTTCCTGTAGAACAAAGCAGGAGTTACATCAAAATGTTAGAAGAAGTCAGAGTCAAGCTACAGTGGCCCATTACAAGGTGCTTAAAATATTATTAGCAAGGCAAAAAGTATGTGGTATGCAAACAGAATAGATAATTCACAGGATAAAATTAAAGCCATATGGTCAGTTCTGACGGAAGTGTCTGGTCAGCAGCACAAGGTCGATGATATAAAGTCAGTTCGCTGTAATAATATTTCTGTTACTGATACTGATAAATCAGACATATGTACAGTGTGTAAAAATCATTTTCTGAGCATTGCCTCTCTCTTTAATGGGCTCCATGCCTGAGCGCACCGCCATATTCACCGACGGAAGCAGGAGTGCTGGGAAAGGTACGTCTCTACCATTGGCGTCCAATTTCCTGTAGAAACTAAATTTTTTATTTAATTCACCAGCGATCTCTGGTGATCTCCAAGGCACAGTCCTCCGCCGGGGGACGCAGAAGAACAGGGAATTGCAGATTCTGCTGCAGAAACGATGCTGGTGGTTATCGTGTGAACCACCACATCAATGGTGTCATGAGAAAGAGGCTCAATAGTGGAAATGGAGGTGAAAAAGTCCCAGTCAGCATTATTCAAAGTCCCGAGAGAAGTGATGCTGTGGCAGTGACAGAAAGGTCAGAAAGTGGTCACTAACCCACAAGTCATCATGCACACTCCATTGAACAAAAGGTAGAAGGCCATATCTGCATACTGAAAGGTCGATAGCTGAGCTGCAATTAGAGGTAAGGAGGTGTTCCTGTGATGGGTGCCTCTTGTGACATTCGAGGACCCGCCTGCGATCAATCAAATAAATTTCTTAGCAAACGCTTTTCCGAGATTGACATCTGAAATACTCCTCTGTGATACAGACAAGAGGGAGATTCAGTCAATAAGTAAATCACTGAAGACTGAGGACTCTCATGGTTATGATGGAGTGTCTAGCAGAATATTTAAATACTGTGCTGCACATGTTAGCCCTGTATTTAGCCATATTTGTAATTTTTCCTTTAGGAATGGTCATTTTCCTGAGCGATTAAAGTACTCAGTAGTAAAGCCGCTCTATAAAAAGGGAGAAATGGATAACGTAGACAATTTTAGACCTATTTGTATGCCATCAGTGTTTGCAAAAGTTATCGAAAAGGCTGTGTTGTAAGGATAATTGATCATTTTATATCACACGATTTGCTATCAAATGTACAGTTCGGCTTTAGAAGTCGTTTGACAACTGAAAATGCTGTATTATCTTCTCTGTGAAGTACTGGATGGGATAAACAAAAAGGTTTCGAACGCTTGGCGTAAATTTTTGATTTAACAAAGGCATTTGACTGTGTTGATCTCACAATATTGCTCCAGAAGTTGGACTATTACGGAATAAGGGGGTTGCTCACAATTGGTTCACCTCTTACTTTAGCAACACGCAGCAAAAGGTCATTTTTCACAATGTTTCGAACGCTTGGCGTAAATTTTTGATTTAACAAAGGCATTTGACTGTGTTGATCTCACAATATTGCTCCAGAAGTTGGACCATTACGGAATAAGGGGGTTGCTCACAATTGGTTCACCTCTTACTTTAGCAACAGGCAGCAAAAGGTCATTTTTCACAATGTTGATAACGGCTGTGATGTGGGATTTGAGTGGGGTACTGACAGGTGGGGGGTGTCCCAGGGATCAGTGTTGGGGCTGCTCTTGTTCCTTATTTATAATAATGATATGCCCTCTAGTATTATGGGTAACTCTGAAATATTTCTGTTTGCTGATGACGCTAGCTTGGTAGCAAAGGATGTTGTGTGCAACATTGACTCGGTTTCAAGTAGTGCAGTACACGACCTCAGTTCAAGGCTTGTAGAAAATAATCTAACGTTAAATTACAGTAATACTCAGTTTTTACAGTTTCTAACACACAATTCAACAAAATCTGACGTTTTAATCTCACAGAAACGGCATATGATCAGTGAAACTGAACAGTTCAAATTTCTAGGTGTTCAGATAGATAGTAAGCTGTCGTGGAAAGCCCACGTTCAGAATCTTGTTTAAAGACTTAATACTGCCATTTTCACTATTCGAACGGTATCAAAAGTGAGTGTTACTTCGACACGTATATTAGTGTACTTTGCTTATTTTCATTCACTTATGTCGTATGGTATTATGTTTTGGGGTAACTCTTCCCATTCTAGAAGGATATTTTTGGCTCAGAAACGGGCGGTTCGGGCAATAAGTGGTGTAAGTTCACGAACCTATTGTGGACCTCTGTTCACGAGTCTGTGTATTTTGACATTGGTCTCTCAATATGTATATTCCTTATTGTCGTTTCTTGTTACCAATATTAGTTCATTTCCAAGAATAAGCAGGTTTCACTCGGTTAATACTCGGCAGAAATCAAACCTCCATTTGGATCGGACTTTCTTAACTCTTGTGCAAAAAGGTGTGCAGTATACTGCTACCGGCCGGAGTGGCCGAGCGGTTCTAGGCGCTTGAGTATGGAACCGCGCGACCGCTACGGTCGCAGGGTCGAATCCTGCCTCGGGCATCGATGTGTGTGATGCCCTTAGGTTAGTTAGGTTTAAGTAGTTCTCAGTTCTAGGGGACTGATGACCTCAGCAGTTAAGTCCCATAGTGTTCAGAACCATTTTGAAGTATACTGCTGCATCCATGTTCAGTAAACTTGTCGTGTAAATAAATACATAAAGGTTGAGTTGGCTACTTGAGTCTCGGGGCCTTCTGGCTCTGTCTCAGGGTGGGTTCTGTAATGGCCGCTCTGCCACCAATAATCTGGTCTACCTGGAGTCTACCATCCCTATGGCATTTTCCTACTGTCAGCATCTGGTTGCTGTCTTTTTTGACGTGTGGAAGGCATCACATCCTCACCACACTTAATGGGTAGGGTCTTAGGAGTCTGCTCCCGATTTTTATTCAAAATTGTTTGTCGCTTCATTCCTTCTGCGTGCAAGTAGGTCCTTCCCGTAGTTTCTCCTGAGTACAGGACAATGGGGTCACACAAGGCTCTGTCTTGAATGTCTGCCTCTTTTTAGTTCCTGTCAATGGGCTAGCTGCAGGTCTGGGAACGTCTACATCACCTTGTTTGTATACTGACGACTTTTGCCTGCACTGCAGCTCCACTGACATTGCAGTTGCTGAACAGCAGCTGCAGGGTGCTATCCATAAGTCGCCATCATGGGATGTAACATGCAGCTTTCAGTTTTAGGCTGCCAAGACTTGCGTCGTGCATTTCTGCCGGTGTTGCACTGTTCACCCCGAGCCACGGCTTTATCTTAGTGGCAAACCTCTTGCTGTGGTGGAGATGAATCGGTTTTTGGGATTGCTTTTTGATCCTGGTTGACTTGACTCCCTCATATTCAGCAACTTAAACAAGCGTGCCGGTGGAATCTTAACACTCTTTGTTGTTTGAGTCATGAAAGCTGGGATGCCGATCGGTCTACCCTTCTACGACTGTATCAGGCGTTGATTCAGTCCTGTCTCGATTGTGGGAGCCTGGCTAACAGTTCAGCATCGCCTTCCGTGTTGCTGTTGCTTGACCCCACACTTCACTGCAGGATTCGAGTCACAAGTGGAGCTTCCCACATAAGGCCTGTAAACAGCCTACTAGTGGAGGCTGGCGTTCCTGCATTTTGGATCCATGGCCAACGACTGTGGGTGACTTATGCTGCACGTGTTTGTAGCTTGCCTGGGCATCCGAATTACTGCCTTCTGTTCCAAAACTCGGTCATCCATCTTCCAGAACGGCGGCCCTGGTCAAAGTGTACGATTGCAGTTCGCATCTGGTCTCTTCTCTCTGGGCTTGAGATTTTCCGTCTCCCACCTCTTTTCTGGGCCCATATACGTGTACTCCCATGGTGTGTGCCCCGCCCATCAGCTGGATTTGGCACAAGGCCTGAAAGACTTAGTTCCTCCTGATGCCCTCCGCTGGCGTTTTCTTTCCATCCATGACACGTTTGCCGGCTATGCCGTAGTCTATGTCGACGGTTCGATGGTTGATGGTCGAGTTGGTACGCTTTTACTCTTGGGGATCAGTCTGAACAATGCTCATTGCTGGATGGCTGTAGCATTTAGACTGCTGGTAGCCATCTCTTGCACCTTAGAGTATATTTGCTCCTGCTCAGGTCATCTGTAGTGACTCCCAGAGAGGTTTATGAGCTATCGACCAGTGTTTTCCTAGCTCTCTTCTGGTGATGGCTATCCAGGAGTCGATCCATACTCTTGCCCATTGCGATAACTCTGTTGTTTTTGTGTGGACCCCGAGTCATGTCAGCATCCTGAGTAATATTGACAGGCTGGCCAAACAGGTTATCAGTGAACTAGCCCGGGAGATAGCCCTTTCGGAATGTGATCTCTAGGCAGTATTGTGGCAGAAAGTCCTTGGTACCTGGGTTGATGAATGGCACATCCTGCCTTTACCCAACAAACTTTGGGTCATCAAGGAGACTACAGGTGTGTGGCATTCCTCCATGCAAGCCTCTCACAAGGACTCTGTTGTACTCTGCCGGCTATGCATTGTCCACACCTGACTGATGCACTGTCATTTATTGTGCCACAAGAACCCACCTCTATGTCAGTAAGCGTTGGCAGTGGTCCAGATTATGTTGGCCTATCCGCTTTTAACTGCGCTCAGGGCGACATTTGGGCTGCCTGAGCCCTCCTTGCACTTTTAACAGATGACACTGCAATGACAGGCTTAGCTTTGAGTTTTATTCGAGCAGGGGCCTTTATCGCTCGATTTGAGTGTTTGTCTCTTTTTTGTGTTGAGCGTCGCCTGTGGCCTATGGTTTTAGATTGGGGTTTTTAGTGTGTCTCTTGGTGGTTGGCATTTCCTTTTTTTGTTTCCATGGTCGGCGAACCACTGTAACATTTTGGGTACTTTTAATTCCTCTTTATTGGTCTTTGTCCATGTCTTTCTTATTCTGTGTCGTCCCTTGTCATCTCCATTGTTTGTTTTTCTTCCTTATGGGTGTTTCATGGTAGTAGAAAAAAGAGACCGATGTTCTGCTTTGTTCCCTTCAACCTCCACAAACCAACCAACAATGAAACTGATTTTTGCTCACCATGATCGTTTGTAACTATGAAACTACAGAAGTGTACTTGCGCTTCAGAAAACACTCAGTGAGCCACCATTACTGAGTGGCGAATGATGCAAGTTTAGTATGTCCTTTAGAATGTCGGTTCATTACAGTCACTAGAAAACGCAAGTTTGTAGATGCTTGTTGTCACAGTTGCGGCAGCCTTAGCGCGTAGCCAGAGTTCACAGGAGACGGAAGTCTCTTCACTCCCCGATGATTGACACAGGCTGTGTCACTGCAAGTAGACTGCACAATGACTTTACTTCGACAGGAAATTCCTGGAAGGGCGGAGGCGGAGCAGTGGCTCCCCAGAACTACAGGAGGCACGGCTTACTCCTAGCCTCGTGATATCACTTTGCTGTGCAGTACCTCTGCGGTGGTCAATACTTCTTGCGCTCCTCTCAATACTCGACAACACTGCAGGTGTAATAGTAAATTATCATTGCCAAATGGAACTTACGTGGCGCGATTTAATGTAATCAGTTATTAACAAAATTAACAAACAGACAAAGTCTGATTCTCTACCCATGCTGACCCTCGTCCAGAGTAAAAGTGTTGGGGAGAGGTTCTTGATCCTCATTGGTACGCTGGGTTTCCCTCTATTTTATTGTGCTCCTGTTGATTGAGAGGACCAGGGAACTTAATGCTGCATCTGCATTGAATTAATTTTGAACCAGCAAGTTCATAATGTTTGGTGTTTTACCTATGTATGTAAATTCTTGGGTGTAAATGTGCTGTAATTCAATTAGTTAGGAATCTATGTCCATGTTCGACTAATTATTAAAAGGGCCATCAGCCCTGCATACATATGAAGGACATGTTTCACTGTTCAAACCTTTATGCAGATTACAGATAGTGTTTAAGGCTTGCTCTCTTCTGTACAGTCTCTACATTAATAGACATGTTTCAGTTTGAGTAAAGTACGAGTTGGCATTCTCACAGTCGATGTTTTCGGACTCCACGGTGGTTGGAATGGGGGTCCTTCTTCTCTAGATGCCTTATTACATATGAGATCAGTATGTTTTCTAAGACTGCACAGCAAATTGATGTCAGGGATACTAGATGGTAGATTGCCACCACTGGGCAAGGCTTTGTTCGAGGCACCTGTCTTTTATCTGATAACAAGAGAGTCTAACTCAGGAACAAATTAGGTACAGAGTCAGGTAAGTTTTACATCAGACCCTGCAGATTTTGTTCAGTTTTAACGATTTCAGCGGTGTTTGAACGCCACATGTGTTCTAGTGGAGACCTAGTTCTCGATCAGGGCAAGGCAACAATAGTATATGGGAGAGCTTTATGCTGTTGGAAAACAACTCCTGGAATGCTGTCATCAGATTGATGTACAAATTTCTAGTCCTGCTGTGGTACGAAATCGCACCCCAGACCGTAAGTCCAGGTGTAGGTCCAGTGTGTTTAGCACACAAACAGTTTGATAACCCACACATGGCCATCACCGTTACAGCGTGTATTTAAACGAAACATGATTTGCATCCTCACAGTGGCGCTGCCAGCACGATATCTGAACAGACATCATCTTTCAGATGCCTACCAGCTTTAGCTTGCAAGGTGGAAGCAGAAGGTCATGAACTATATTTCTTTGCCGCCCCGCTGTTGGTCGCAGCAAGTTCGGACCGGTTGGGTTAGGTGGGGGAGGGGGACACGCACCAGAGCTCAGTATGCTCTGGGTAGCGGTAGCATCGGCATCGCTGAATAAGTGCACCTCAGTGGTTGATTCAGATGGACAATGTTGGGCTATCACGTTTTGCACAGAGCTCGATAAAAAGTTTTCTGAAACTCACACAATGTTAAAGCAAACCTTCGGGGAGTCTGTGCATGTTACTAAGTGGGTGAAGAAGCTTAAGGATGGCCATGACCTTCGGTCTGGAAGAGCATCAACAAATAGAAACGAAGACAATGCGATCGTATCCGCCAACCGTTAAAGTCTGACCGCCGATTGAGTGTTAGATGATCAGCAGACACTCTGAACATTTAAAAAAGTTTCAATAGCGTTACGGAGGAATTGCACAAGAGAAAGGTGTGGGCCAAACTGATACCGAAAATTCTGTCGAACGAGAAAAAGGTCTGTAGGTAGTGGGGAGCGGGCGTGTTAATTACGACTATGAGTAATCACAAGTACTCCCGTCCGTTACTATGAATACTTTTATTCTCGCAGCGTATACTCAATGTGTGCTGCATAGAGCGCGCGCCACTACGGCAACAAAGGAAGAATGAATCGATTGTTGGTGTTTTTAACGATCATCCTCCTTTACCTTCTCTGCATTACTGCGGATGAGGTAAAGGAGCGCATTTGTTCCGTGCATGCAGTACACGTGAGGCGCCTAGTTATTTCCACTGCACTGTGTGGAATACGAAGGTTCTGCTATAGTTCACAAACCTGCTGTCTTCAAGTCGATGTTGGTTCTGTATCTTGTTGTTGAAACTGACTTTTAGGGAGGTTCTGCTCTGAAATAATGTATCACGTCTTTGGGATGCCCCTCGCGTATTTTAATATAGCCACACGAGAAGACTACATTATCTTAACACAACACCTTCTGATACAGCAAAGTACATGATCAAACACAATGTTTACGAAAATGTATCTCTACACTATTTGTGACACGTGTCTGTGCCTCATGATTATCGGAGTGAATCTTTTAATACTGAATACTGGCAAACACATCCTGTGACAGACAACATGACTGCACATCTCAACTGCCTAATCCAGAGTGACGAACAGGAACTTAAATAAAAATTGCAAACACATCCTACGATAGACAACGTGTCTGTTCTTCTCGACTGCCTAATCCAGAGTGGCGAACAGCCCGAAACACTTCGCGCGCCATGCCAAGAAAAGGCGTGACCCGAACGCTTCCGAAGTGCTTCGTCTGCAATTTCGTCAGTCTTTTGTTTTTGATTTAAATTGTTTTTTAATAATTCTAAGGTGACAGATTAATAGTCAGCTGTTGAGAGATATTTATATTAAAAAGTGAAGTCATTCCAATGAGTAGTGTAACTAATAATAATAACTATACTTTAACGTTTTGGCGCCCTTGCACCGAACACAGCAGCCAATGACAGAGCAGTAGCATTATGCAGGCGGTCTTTCTCACGGGGATTGTACCGAATCTAAGATTTGTCACAGGTACCTCACACCACATTTCGTCATATATATATATATATATATATATATATATATATATATATATATATATATATATACTTCTTGCATCTCCACTGCTCTGGGAACAACCTCTTGGAGCCTAATATGATGGCTGACTGAACCAGAAATATTACACCACACAGCATGCTGTTGTTTTTGCTGCGGTATGTGAGTGATGTTGTTGGGGGATAGCGCCAGTGGTTTTATGTCCCCACAGATCAATCGATTGTTGATCATGAGTGAACTGTTGGAATGTGTGGACATTGAGCCAGATTATTTGGACAACGTTGTTGCTGGTGACGAGAAGTGGGCTTCCGCCTACCAGCCGGTAACGGAGTGCCGGAGTTTTGGATGGCACACGTCAGCGTCCCCAAAACCCAAGAAGGCGAGGATGAGCAAATCCAAAGTGAAACGATGCTAATTGTCTTCTTCGACATCAAGGATGTGGTGCACAAAGAGTTTGCACCCCAAGGACAGCCCGTTAATGCTCTTTACTACGTCGATGTCCCGCAGAGATTAAGAAAATGGGTCCTCCACGACTGCGAGCCCAGCCACGCGTCTCAACGCGTCCACGAATGCCACAGATTGGCAACGCTGCCGCAGGCGGCCAGCAAACCAGACCTCGCGCTGCAGGATTAAAAGCGCGCTCAGAGGACGCCGTTTTGAGCGGATTGAGGACACACAACAGGCTGCGATAATGCCCGTAAACGAGGCCTTTTCTCAATGGGCTTATGAGTTATGAGTGAAGAGCTGGAAGAAATGTGTTGACGCTAACGGTAACTATATTGAAGAATTTTAGAGCTTTGTACATGTATCGCCAATAATTACTTTTGAATAATATCATTCATGCCTTTTTGGACACATCTTCCATGTCGCACAACTTCTTGATGTTGCAAACTTCTTCTGTCAGAGTACCATGGTGCAAAAGGGATAACCAGTGAAGCACAATCAGGTCGAAGGGCAATCTAATCGCATACAGAGTTCCAAAGTAAACAGTCCAATATGCCGATGGCACTGACTGGCTTTCTTGAAAGACAAAGAGAATTTGAGTTGTAGAATCTTTCTACATAGATCCACTCTCAGTTGCAACTGACTGAAACTGTAAAAAGGGCTCAAAGTAATCCGTAAAATTTCAGAACGTTGATTCAACTTAATACCTAGGGATAACATTTACAAACAACTTAAATTTAAATGGTCACGTAGGAAATGCCATGGGGGAGGCAAACCAAAGGCTGCATTTTATTGTCAGACCACTTACTGGATGCAGCTGATCTTCCAAGGACGCTGCCTATGCTGGGCTCGTACCTCCTAGGCTAGAGCATTGCTGCGTGGTGTGGGATGCAGGACGGCGGACAAGTTCAAAGGAGGCCAGCTCGCCTGTATTATCACGAAACAGGAGAGAGAACGTCACGGATATGACATGCCAGTTGGAGTGGCGATCTTTTTCCTTCGTGGGAGATCACAATTATGTGGAACTTTCTGAAAGAATTTTTCGTCATTGTTATGTCAATTACCGTTCATTTATTTCGAATACTAATTATTTCGCATTTGTACCCAATCTCATGTGCAAACTGAACTGAAAATTAATAAAGCGTAATAACCATAGAGTGCAGGGCATAATGTGAGGAACAAAACTCAAAACATATCTGAGAGCATTATATACATGTCACAAAAATCTGACCATCCTATATGATATGTCATCCTATTTCAGCTTATCTGATCTTATAAACCAATTGTCATATTGCACGAAATGGTTACAAATCAGTTTTCAATATTTTAAGTTCAATTTGCACTTGCGAACGGCTGTATGTTCGAAACCACCGTATTGTGCGAGAAGTGAGTTCTGATTCACAACCAAGTGGCAGAAAGAAGATTGACCGGGTGCGGTTAGTTCTCCTGTTCCGAGAATCGTCGATACTGACGGCTTTGCCTGATATCGACACTGATACTGACAAGATGTCGGTCGCAGCGATTCCAAGACTTTTCAGAATGTCATAATTTCAAGTTCGAAGTTGGATAACAAATGACAGGAAATATATATATTTTTTCGTGTGATAGCAGCAGTTGCGAATTCTTCCCTTATTTGTATCGTCAAACATTGCTGTGCCAAATTTCATGATCTAGGTCAACGGAAAGCAATTTACAGGTTTTGATGAGTGAGTTTTCGAGTATCAAGATCTGTGACACAATTAACCTCCAAGAGACCACAGACTTCAATACGCTACATAAAGTTGAACCTGATACATCTACTCGATCCTGGGAAAAAGGGTTCTCAGCGATCAGACAGACAGATGAACGGAGAAGAGAGCGATCCTGTAGTGGCTTCATTTTCACAGACTGAGGCTCGGAACTCCCAAAAACAGGTGTTTTTCTTTGTAGTGAGTTCTGTTCAAGAAATTTTAATCGCCAAATTTATTTTGCTGACGCCAACTACGTAGGGAGGAATGGTGATTGCAATAAAATAACAGCAATGAGAGGTCGCACAGGAAGATTTAAGTGATCGCTTTTCCAGCGCGTTGTGCGAGGGTAGAACGGTAGAGAAGTAATTCGAAAGCGGTTAGATAAACCATCTGCCAAGCACTGAACTGTGAACTGCACAGCAGTCTTGTAATAGGGCGTGCTGAAATGTGGTGCTTCCGAATTCTCTTATGTGAAAACTCTTAAAGATTTTTAAATAAAACAAACGTTGTTAACATCTTATATCTTTGTTCTTCATGTTTACGTATTTATTTCCCAACTCAGTCACGCTGACGACGAACACATTTCTCCCAACAATCGACCAGTTGTTTATTCCGTCACTGTAGAAAGTTTGACGTTGTTGACGCAGACACTACCTTACCAGTCCTTCCGCCGCTTCATCACGATCAAAACGCAGTTCTCGAAGATGTTCTTTACGAAAGACATAAAACCGGATGGGGCCATGTCGGAACTGTATGATCGATGTCAGCGAACCCAAGGCATCGGACTGTTGCAGCTGTCGCAGCGCTTGTGTGTGGTCTGGCACTGAGGGTGCTCCAAGTGCGCACGAATATTTCGACTTCGAAACTCGATTACAGCAAGCTGTTTCTCAAGCGTCGACAATGTCACTTTAAACTCCCCCATGTTGCATGTTACACGCTAAAATTCTGAGCTCTCTATAGACAGAGGGCTCCAAATATGTAAAAATGTAGAATAAACATGTAGACTGTCAATAACGTTTGTTTTATTTTAAAACGTTTAAGCCTTCAACTAGAAAATGAAGAGGTATTATGTTTCAGTAAGCCTCGTAGATGTAGGTGTACATGTAGAAACTCCACGAAATGAAGAAACGTTTGATAATTTCTGCAGTGACAGTGGGATTCAGCAGAGTATCCAAATTACCAAACTGTTTAAATTGTGATAATAGTTTATGAGCTTCCAGAAAGTGTTAAGTGAACTGAACAAGAAAGTACTTTGTTATCAGTGGAATTAAATATTTACTTCAGATAAATGAGATTACCTAATTATCCTCAGTGGTATGGGCACATAATGAATCCGAACAGCGAAAGACCTGCCAAGAGGTATTTCGACCTTAAGCTCGTAGGAAGAAGACGGCGGGGCAAGCCAAGACTGGACAGAGACTGTAAGGCAAGCTGCGGAGGTGAAAGGACGTAAATGGAAAGTTTTCCTGGAACCGAAGATGTACGAAGACACAAGGAGATGGCGAGCACTTGTACACCACACCCGGGAAACTGGAGTTAGTAAACGATGCTGATGATGATTGACTACCCTAATTAGTCCCATAACTCTAATAGATGCGTCTGGCCCATTAACTGACGTCACTTATGTGACTGCTAAATGAGGAAATTTAGTCACGAGTACCTCAGCAAAATAATTTGCCCATACTGTAAAGATGTAGGAGACTGTTGACGCTATAAGTCTTCTGATTTGTTCTGTTTCACTGAATTGTCTTTTCTTAAAGATTGTCTCCGCTTTACACATTTACTGCTTGGCATTATCTTGGAAAGCCATGTTTGCTTGTCAGTATTTACACACCTGCTTCCGGGACACCAAAGATTTCTCCAGATGCACTGTCGAGATTCACTGGATGTTTAGTAAGTAGCTGGATGTGAAAATTTACTGGTCGACGCGGTTCCTAGTTTTCTTACCTGTGTTCCTAACAACCTGCAATTCTAAGTCTGTACTGAGTTATTTCAGCTGACCAGCTTGCCTCGGTTTTAAGGCTCAACGGCGATATGGTTACCCATTTGGCAGTGAAGTGTTAAAAATGTGCCACTCAGTTCAGTGGATTCACCGCAATATGATGTGGACACGTGATAGAGCGCTAGGTGAGGGGCTATCGTGTTTGAGTGTGTCCATCGTGTACCAATACAAGACACGTGGCACGCTTAAGTGTCAGTGAACCAGGCCCATTTGAACCAGCCAAAGGTAGAATATTGCGAAGAGAATTGCAAGAGACAACAGTTGGAATGCAGTACCTTGAAAAAAGATGTTGCCCATAGTGGCACAAAGCTGCACCTTTCTAATGGAGCAAGAAACAAGGAAACTGGATAAGAGCCGCATTGAAGGGTCCAGTGTGCTACTACGATTCCTGATTTTTCCTCTTTACACGTGATGAAAAACCTGTCAGCTTACCGGGGTATGACCCAGGACGTTCATTTAAAAATCCTCCTAACCAGTGGAGCCTCTTCCTCAAAATCTTCGTCGCGGGTATTCTTTAGAAACTCCCGTCTTCCAAGATAACTACAGGTGTGTTCGCAGGGCTATACAGTGTCGGTCGTCGTTGGACGTGCCGCTAAATCACGCGACATGAGCCCCGCAGCTAATGTCTGCCACTACTCGCCACAGCGTGCGGAACTTGGCGATGCGCGGCCCCGTCGTTTGTCAGATCCAGCGGATCGTAATCGTCAGAGAGTGGCTGCAGTCTGATTGACGTGCCTGGAGAAAGCTGTGCGCTCTTTGCCCGTGGAATAGCGGCTGTTTTTAAACCTGGACGCAGTGTCACTCGGTATTGAGCTTTTCGTCTTCTGGGTGCTACAAATGTTTGGTCCGCTGTGCCTTACTATTACTGTCTGTATCGCTAAACGACTGAAACGGTCACCTGATGAACAGGTCCCAGTGACAGATTGCCAATAAAAGGCTTCCCGAAACAACAGAAATTCGACTTTTGACAGACAAAATAACGAAAGAAAGAATTGTGGTAAGTGTACTACAGATCCACAGCTCATGAAGTAAAACTTCTGGATCAACCATGAGGTTTTAATTAATTATTTCCATATTACTAATTCTATTTGCATTATATTTTCTTATATACCACTGAAACAAGATACAATTCAGGAGACAGGATGTCATAAACATTGAGATGCGTGAAAAGTTAGCTTTTCTTAAGTCGGAGTTCAAATTCCCCAAACCAACTCACCCAGTGTTTGATAACACCTACCTGAGGTCACTAAGCCGACAGCAGTTAAGTCGAGTGCAGTATATACAAAGCTGCAATCAGTAACATTCCGGTGGTTTGTCTCGAGTTTAATAAGCGGGCTACCAGTCTTTTAATGAAACAGGACGGCCATACTCGTTAGTTTACTATTATTACTAATGCTATTATTATTATTATTATTATTATTATTATTATTAGTTGTAGTAGTAGTAGTAGCACTATTATTATAACTTTGGATGTAAATGATACTGTTTACAACTGCGCAAAGTACTTAGAAGCATTGGTCGATGTTCTTCTGTGCCCACATTTAATTCACTCTTTTTGGAAAATTATTGTTGCCTCGCTACAGACCAAAAACATTTCCTTTGGTTTTTCTTCCTGAATGACGCGCTATGATTGAACATCAGATCAAAAAATTTCCCTGTCAGAATGTCATCTTATTGGATCATTTATTACTACGACTGTTAGTTTTGTGGTATTTGTTTCGGTTTTATTCCCTGTTTCATAAAATCCAACTATTTCTCTTGCACGTGTATTGTGCTTGATTTTATTGGTGTAGTCATAAGACGTTTATCTGATTACACTGGGAATGTCTGTGTATTATTTGATTTCTTGGTTGCCTCTTCACTCGAACTGGTTGCCTAAGCATTTTCGTCCTGGGAATTTTCTTGTAACTTACGTTATATTTAACAAATGCTTTCGATATTTGAATTCCTTTCAAATTGTATTTTTCTGGAGCATTCTGCCTGAATGATGAGATTGTAATGTTTCAGTTTATTGTGGCTTAATACGCACTTATTATATTTCAAAGAGTTTGTTGATTATACTGTATCTTGTATCCATATACTTTGGTATTCTTTCCCAAGTAATATACCACGTAATTTTTTTCTTTTTTCGAATGAAATCAGCAATCCGATTATTTCCCATATTTCTTTTAACACTGCATTCTGCTTTACGTCGGCTTTGATGCCACCAGGCAGGACTACCCATCATTTTCAAAGTAACTACAGTCTGTAGCCAGATTTCCTCTGCTCCTGCATAATATGAATGAATGGTTAATGTTAAGGATCAATTTCTGTTTGAGGCAGAGTCTTATCACTTTTCAAGACACAGTCAAATAATACTGCAGTACGTCAATGTTCTTGTCTTACATCATTTTTGATAGTGAAGGCTTCTGGAATTTCTTTCATGAATTTTATTTTGAATTTTGTGTTTGTAACAGTCTGTTTATGATTGCAAATAGTCTGTGGTATAATTCTTGGTATTTCCAGAATTGGTAAAAGACTCGCGATCAACTAAATATAAGCTAAAGAAGAATTTTCTCCGTGGATGATGTACACGGTCTAAATTTTGCATGATGATCTCCACTTTTGACCTCAAGCTGTTATGTTCTGTCATGAAGAAATTGAAATAAATTTTACATGTTGCAGGTAGTACTGATACTGCTCTTGTGTTACATAACTTGGGTCCTCTTTTTGTGTGGAATGTGAACTGATATAATTTTCCAGTTCTGTTCTGCTTTGCAAATGTCTTGTTTGGTGTTCTTTACTATGTTTGGTGAGACTTATTTAAAAATTTGTGTTGTAATTCCATAATCTCCAGACGCTTTGCTACTTTTCAATCTTTGACCGGTCGTAAGGAATCACGTTTTATTATCACCATTATGACTGTTATTAGAAAGTGATACTTAAATATGGAGATCTTTGCTGCCGACTTAACTTAATTTTTCGATACGTGTCTTAGTAATATTCCAGAATTATCAGTCGTATTCCACATCATCTAACGTTCTCATCCTTATGCATACCTTGTTCCTTGCGGCCAACTGTCGTCTCGTGACCTCACATATGACCAATCTGCTTAATACTCTTAGATTTTATTTTCACCACAATATTGGCTCCATGAAATACATCATCTAGTTCTTTGTTTAGCCAAATTTATAATCTCCATTGACAGTGTCACTCACTATTCCAAAACTGAGAAATAATATTTACCTGTGGGGTGTCTTGGAGCTCCCTCGTCACAGCCAGGCTGTATGTACATATAAGGCATGGATTTTAAAGAGAGACTTCGCCTCTTTAAGATGTATGTCAGGGTACAAAACGCTTTATTTGCGTTTCACATTGGTTTCTGATGTTCAGCGTCATTGAGACAGTCACCGTGTGCCGCTGTGAGTTGGACCTTCTCACGTGGCAAGTGGCCGCCGTTACGCCGACTGTGAATCCCGCCGACTACGAGGTGCAAAGTGTTATTCGCTTTCTTCAGGCGGAAAATATTAGAACCTGTGACAATCACCGCACATTTGTTACCATCTGTGGCGAAAGCGTAACGAATGCAACCAGTCTCTGAGAGTGGTGCACAGTGTTTGAGAATTGGAGAACTGATGTTCATGATGAGGAAGATCAGGGAGACTCGCCGTCATCACAGATGTGCTGAAAAGAGAGGCAGACCGCATCATTAGAGAGAATCGACGATTGACGATTAGCGACGTGTATGAGCACCTTATGATTTGTCTCCTTCAGTGGCCGAGCGGTTCTAGGCGCTACAGTCTGGAACCACGCTACCACTACGTTCGCAGGTTCGAATCCTGTCTCGGGCATGGATGTGTATGATGTCCTTAGGTTAGTTAGGTTTAAGTACTTCTAAGTTCTAGGGGACAGATGACCTCAGAAGTTAAGTCCCATAGTGCTCAGAGCCATTTGAACCATTTGTCTCCTTCAACTGGGTACCAAATTGCCACTTAGCACTTAGAGGACAACAAATCTGAAGATGGTGGGTGCTACAGTAGGGGTCTAGGCCAATGCCACCTCACATTCCATTGTTACCAGATATATCCAAGATGGCGTAGATGACATCATCCAAGATGGCGGCATGTAGACCTGGTAACAGTGCATCCAAGATGGCTGATTTTGTTGGGAGATAGGCCAATTGGGCTACCTCCACTAACCTAGCCGCCCTCCCCTCTCATCACCGAGAAAAATTGGAGGAACTTCAAATTCCAACAGGATAATACATCACGCCATAGTCATCTCTACTAATCTAAGAAAATGACGAGAAGATAGGTCACTAAGGCTACCTCCACTAACATAAGTCATCTGACCGACACCTCTTCCTAGGAAGTGGCAGGAACTTTGAATTTTGGAGGCAAGATAGGTCAAATGGGCTATTTCTACTTACCTAAGAAAATGGCGGGAATGAAAGGGCAATTCCACTAACCTAAAGTCACTCTATTCCTAGGAAATGGCGGGGAGAGGTTCGCTATCTGTGCTCGATATAAGCCTTTATTATTTTGCATGCAGTATTTATGTAAACAATTGTTGCAGTACAGCCATCCAGTGTGTCCTCCATGACGTCCAGACTCCAACTGACATAGTACACAGTACCACCACCAGAGGGCATGGTCGTCCGCTTCCAAGATGGCCACAGTGACGTCAGTTTATAACGCAAGTACCATTACCCAAGATGCCGGGAAACAAAGAGTTCACCATGAGGTCTGGTTCTAGTGCACAGTACTATCAACAGAGAGCACTGTCGTCTGATCTGTGATGTAATCGGAGATAATGGTCCTGGGTGGGGGAAAGACTCTGCCTGTGCTGGACATAAGTGTTTATTTTGCAGACAGTATCTCCACCACAAGATCTACAGACCAACTGACTTAGTACACAATACTGCAACCAGAGGGTGCTGTCATCCCTCCTGTGACGTAATCCAAGATGGTGGTCTGGAGGGAGAAAATGGGGCGAAATTGACTCAGTCAGCGCTGGGCTGCTGGAGAGAGTGAGGAAGGTTTGGAACAATTTATTTTGAAATATTGTATATTTATCACATTGACACAAAACACTCGCCCTGATGTGTTTGGGGTCACAATACACACTTGGCAGACCTGCAAACTAGTCGTAAATAATGCAACAGACACATTTGCTACTTGTAGGCTAACGATATAATGAATTCCACAGCCTGCATACATGCAAACTACTACACCGAAATAATGGCAATACACAGCACACACACCTGCAAACTGCTCCTAAGTAATGGAGCTCACTGATGTGTAGACATGCTCAGTATCGTAAACTGTCCAAACAACGCATAGCACAGCCAACGAACACACACAGGCACTGCCCGCCGCCGCCTGTCCACTGGGCGGCACACACTCCCAGAAGTCGAGATGCAACGGTTGCCCCAGCGAAATGATGCACAGGTCCCACAAGAATGAGGCGGTGGCACCCCATTCATACTCGACACCTGATAAATTACTCTCGAAATGCGTGATCACCTAGGCACCTTTGCTCACGTGACCTCTTGGAAGCGAGGACCCTTTGCATAGCACAGACGCTCAGAGGGCGAGCGTGCGTTGATTCCATCTAAAACACACTTGCTAATCGTCATCTTTCGAAATCATGTTCTGGACACCTGTCACAAAATAATACAGTGAACACCAAAAGAACTACTAAATCCTCAAACCATATAGCAGGTCTAACGCTCAAAGCACTTAAACAGCAGGGAAAAAATCCAGTGAACGAACACTCAGTGCATTTAAATACGCTTCCAAACTATCGTCACTCACAGCTATCAGGTTCAGCTAGCGCGAGACAGTGCAGGAGCGAGTCTTATACTGAAGTCACATGTCTGTCTATCTGAATATACACCAATTCATCCTCAGGACCGCGTGTGTGTATGAATTCTCTCTCTACCTGCAGTCTACAGAAGACCTAATTGCCCAGCGACTCACCCTCGCAGACACTAAGGAAATCGTTAACAGAATATCATAGGGCCCTTTGTTCCTCCCGTTCCTAACTGAACATTCGAGCTGTGTCTAGCTGTGCCTGCGTATCCAGTGTGGCTCATGATTCACGGTGGAATGTTTGTCCTGCTGTCAATATACCGATCAGAGACGTTAAACTTTCTCACCGCTAAAAGCTATCATGTCTGTTCAAGCTCGCGAAAACACCTTTCTTGTTGTTTGGGAATAGAGCAGTTTCAGAAAACCGAACGAGAGGTTAGGTCATGATCACAAGGATATAACTGAAATAAAAAAACCAAACAATTGTGAAACGTTATGGGAAATAGATGTAAATTGACCGAATATACATCGAAACGCGAGGGATTTGAGTAAGTACTTGCGTATCTTCTGGTTCGCGCAGGACAATTTGTACATGGGGACAAGTATGCGGCAGCAATGGGAATCCGAGAAGACGTCGACATGGAGGCGAAGGGAATCAGGGAAGCAGTCAAGGTCGCGTTATACTGTATGTCTGTTGAGGTGCTAGTGATACACACGAGTTGACTACTGTATTTGACGCTTTCCTGGAAGACAGAGAACCACATGCCTCTAAACTTACTTGCTTCTCCTTTAAAGGATAACAGAGAGTGGACTGGGTGATGATATGGAGCTGTAATGAGGTACGTTTAAATGGTGGAATGATGATGCATAGAGAGGGAGAAGTTGCTGCAGGTCAATTTTTTCACTGTTTTGTCAGGATGCATTAGCCACGTGACGTAACCTGCATTTAACATGTATGCAGCCATGTGTTCTGTATGTAATTTAAAGCACTGTCTACTTGCGATCGCTAACGGTAAACCTGTCGTCATCAGAGGACTTCCATCTCATGTGCGATGAAACGTGACACTTTCCTCTAAACGAATTTTGATTTATGCGGTGTACTCCATTCCCCTGTCAAATCTTGGGTGTAAAATCGAGACTTCAGTTTCATAACTAAGTTAGCGATAGGTGCTTGTGAGGTACTGCAATCCCCATGTACACATTTGCTTGACAGATGTGGTGTTTACAGTGTCAGTGGATAAATGACTTGTAATTTTCACATGTCGGACACTGCTGCTGGGCTTTTATCTGTTTCCTTGGAGGAGGCATCGTATAATTTCTGAACCGTGATCGGATGTGAACAGTGGACACTATACATCTCTGGAAATCTATATTGTGCTCGTACCACGCAGAGCAAATTTTTATGGAAGTATTTTTTCGTTTTACTGTTCGATAACAGTTTATCGTAGAGAAACTGAGAAGAAGGCTGTATTTCATGCGCTTGAAATATATTTATTACATTGGAATATTAACAGCGCTACATTCTATACGACTGATAGGTTGGAAACGTAAGCGATCTAACATTACAGCCCGTTTTAAGTGCAGGACGTTGTGGCCTTAGGAGTGCGAGTGATTATGTTCTCTCTTACTAATACCTCCCAGGTCCTGATCCTAGACTCGAGAATAATACTTTAAAATGGATAGCTAGGTTGATTTACGCAAGAATTCTTCGAACTCTGTCCGTGTAGATCTCTATCACGCATAAAATAATTCGTTTCTTGTTCTTCTTAATCGTCTGCTATTACATCAAGACACTTTCAAATCTGTTACTATGCATCGATAAAGAGTGCTAACCTCCTCGATATGGGTGCATCTCGAGAAATCTTGTGCTTGGATGGACTCGGCAAGTTCCATTCATTCACGAGACGTGGAATGTAGCGGTCTTCTTCTGGTCGGTTGCTGATTAAATCGGTAACTGTGCTGCAGGGCGGGTTGGTGGATCACAGTGTGAGGAGGGTGTTTCACTCTCTAATTTTACCCTAAGACAGCGAGGATGCTCTGTGATCCCATACGCAGAGAGATAGATTGTAAATTAAGCACTATGCTAGAGGTGTTAGAAACGCGTAGAACACATATACTTTGATGGTGTATGTGTTCGAGAATTAACAATGAATGGACGTTCTGCACAGTCTTCTATCCACGTTCGCAATGGTACTCGCAAAGTGGAGGAGGGGTCGTTTAGCTATGATACTCATATTGAGAAACATGCTGTCACATCATTGGTCGGTTTTGAAATTACTGTAAAATAGGTCGCACTATCAACTGTGATGCTTATTATTAGAGTACATCGATGCTGTTTTTTCCATCCTATCCGTGCACTGGCACGCTGTTGGTTACCACAAATGATTGACTGATATCGCTTGTTTGAGTTGGAGAAAGAGTTTTGGTGACTGGACGGCACCTTCTGTTGTGGATGGTATGGAAACAGTGATCGCGTACATAACTGCAATACGATGAATCAGTCGAAACGGAATGTAGAGTCATCAGCTATTCTGTGACTATGACCGATGAGTTTCAATGTAGAGCTCGTGAATCACTTTCGGACTGTAGTTTGGAAACTCTCCACAACGCCTCAAGAACTCCACTAATTTGCTTATGTTGCAACTCTCTTTTATTTAACATCATCCTGTATGAGTGGCGTGTTATGGTATCCACAGTAACAATATGATTTACACTATGCAATGTCTAGTGTTCTGCAAGAGGCCATGGATCAGAGCGTCTTAAATGTCAGTTTAGAACCTGACACAGACCTCGGATTCGTGTCAGAAGATCAAAATGTATGGCAGTGTACTAAACTTGCTACAGCAGAAAGAAATAATGTTTCAACAACGCGACTGGTCCACAGGGAGCGTCTCCTGCGATTTACAGTTTAGTTGGCGGGATACGATCATCCTCGTACAGTACAGGTGATGAAACTTTAAACTGGCCAGTGGAGTGGATCAGTACCTGTACATTTAATGGGATCGTCCTACACCAGCAGCAGCAGTAATTTGAGGTGTAAATTCAGTGAGGGATGGGTTGTTCCATTAGGAATGCTAGGAGGGATGCACGCTGTGCTATTCTGGGAAGCATTGCGAAATCTCTCTCTTTCTGCACTGGATCGCACCACAGCTACGGGTCACAGCATGAGCAACGGGGCCTAGGTGAGTTCTATATCGGATAAAGTTAGTGGAGCTTTTATAGTTCGTAATTTTTCTCTGTTGGGGGGTACAGAATAACGAAGATAGCATGCTGAGCTGACATATTTGAATAGGCGTGGATCTGTTTCAGACTGTAGTATCTGTATCTAGTTCGGATATGGTCCACAATGCGCGCATTTCCAGCAAATGGTCAAAACACAGTCCTGTTGCACTTACTCAGGTCGTTCTGTTTCTACACGGGTTGCAGCAAGTGATGGATATGTCTTTGTCCGGTTTCTGCTCAGTTCCGACTTAAATTGGAACGATCACACGCTAAAAGCTGTACAAATGGGAGCAATTGCAAGGTGCACAGGGGGTGACTGAAAACACTTTAGAATTTTACTGTAGCAGACAGGTTCGAGGGAAGTGACTCGTTTCGAGATATGAGAGTGCCAGAAATATGACTGAGTAGTGGTTGTAATCATTAAAAGGACTTTCAGATAAGATGTACCACAGGTATGTACTTGAATGTAAAGACTTGATTCCAAAACACGGACATCATTTCTAGCAGATAGCGTAATACTTGAGATCTGAAAAGCTAGTGTACATTTTCTTACGACCGTCTCGGTATTTGTCCGGAAAAAACCACCTCATTCAGAGGTATTAACGTAGATGTAGGTAACTTGCAGCAGTCCTCAGCAATTAGGAGGCCTAGGTTAGTTGCAAAGTCTAGCAGAAAGAAGATTCTGTTGCTAGGTAGTTCCCGCGGTAGAGGTGTGGGCCAGCAGTTGCAGGAAGTGTTGGGGAGTGAGTACCAGGTCACCAGCATTGTGAAGCCTAGTGCAGCGTTGGCTCAGGTGACTGAAAGCATAGGGGAGTTATGTAAGAATTTTACGAAGGAGGATCAGGCAGTGATAGTGGGTGGAGCAGGGAACAGTCTCGATAGGGACGGGGAATATGATGTCAGTGGTGACTTGGTTAAGGTAGCCACTCAAACTGGTGGCACTAGTGTGCATTTCGTGCAACTGTTTCAGCGTCATGATCGGCCTCACCTTAATGCGGCTGTTAGGCGCGTTAACGTGGGGCTGGGGAGGGCACTGATGGCGGAGGGCATGGATCACATCTCAGTGGTGCCACTTGGGTCTATCAGATGGGATTTCACTAGGCACGGCCTGCACCTCAATAGGTATGGGAAGCGGAGGCTGCTAAGCTTATAGGTGACAGTGTAGTGGGTGGTGGTAGTGGTAGTGGTATGACTCATGGGAAAATTCCTGTAGTACTTGGTGTTAGAGCTGCACCGTTTTTAGACTGAAGTCAGCTGATAGGTATACCTGCTTAAAGGAAGTGCCTCTAAGGGCTCACCTCCAGAGGATGTAATGTTTCCAAGTAGAGAAGGAATTGAGCATATTTCAACAAAATATAAGAGGTATTAGGGATAAAGTTAGTGAACTGCTAGTAGATGTTAACTCTGAAATTATTGGTATATCAGAGCACCACTTAAACAATTTGATAATTCAGAGGCTTCCTTTACCAGGATACAGATTAGCTGGCTGTTTCTCAAGGAGTTCCTTGTGGGGTGGGGTAGTGGCTCTGTACATAAAAAACGGTATTTCATTTGAGTCCATAGACGTATCACGACATTGCACTGAACAGATATTTGAAAGTTGTGCAGCATTAGTTGAATTTAGTGAAACTAAACTTCCAATTGCTGTTGTTTATAGGTCCCCTAACTCCGAATTCAGAGCATTTTTGCTTAAGTTAGAGGGGGTTCTTGATTCACTTTGTAGGAAGTACCAGCAAGTAGTTATATGTGGTGACTTCAATATTAATTTTGTACATGATAGTGCAAGAAAAAGGATGTTGGTAGATCTCCTAAATTCATATGATCTGATGCAAACTGTGTTTTTTCCAACTAGGGTCCAGGGGAATAGTAGCACAGTCATAGACAATATTTTTATTCATTCTTCATTACTAGATGGGCATTCTGTTAGTAAAAGGGTGAATGGCCTTTCAGACCATGATGCACAAATTCGGACAATAATAGGATTTTATACTCAAACCAATGTCGTATTTAATTACAAACTGCGTAGGAAAGTTAATCCAACAACAATAGAGAGTTTTTCAAAACTTGTCAAGGAACAAGAGTGGCAATATGTCTACAGTACCGATAATACAAATGATAAATACAATGCTTACCATAACACATTTCTCATGCTCTTTCAGAGTTGCTTTCCATTAGAACATTCTAAACGGGGTACTAGCAGTAATGGACAGCCTGGTTGGCTGACTAGTGGGATAAGGATATCATGTAGAACAAAGCGGGAATTATATCAAAATGTTAGAAGTAGTCACAATCAAGCTACTGTAGCCCATTACAAACAGTAGCGTAAGGTTCTTAAAATGTTATTAGCAAGGCAAAAAGTATGTGGTATGCAAATAGAATAGCTAATTCACAGCATAAAATTAAAGCCATATGGTCAGTTGTGAAGGACGTGTCTGGTCAGCAGCACAAGGTTAATGATATAAAGTCAGTTCGCAGTAATAATATTTCTGTTATAAATCAGATATACGTATAGTATTTAACAACTATTTTCTGAGCATTGCTGGTGAATTAAATAAAAATTTAGTTTCTACAGGAAATCATATAAATTTCTTAGCAAATGTCTTTCCGAGATTGACATCTGAAATACTCCTCTGTGATACAGACAAGAAGGAGATTGCGTCAGTAATTAAATCACTGAAGACTGAGGACTGTCATGGTTATGATGGAGTGTCTAGTAGAATATTAAAGTACTGTGCTGCACATGTTAGCCCTGTATTTAGCCATATTTGTAACTTTTCCTTTAGGAATGGTCATTTTCCTGAGAGATTAAAGTACTCAGTAGTAAAGCCGCTTTATAAAAAGGAAGAAAGGGATAATGCAGATAATTTTAGACCTATTTCTATGCCATCGGTGTTTGCAAAAGTTATCGAAAAGGTTGTGTATGTAAGGTTAATTGATCATTTTATATCACACGATTTGCTATCAAATGTACAGTTCGGCTTTAGAAGTCGTTTGACAACTGAAAATGCTATATTCTCTTTTCTCTGTGAAGTACTGGATGGGCTAAACAAGAAGTTTCGAACGCTTGGCGTATTTTTTGATTTAACAAAGGCATGAGACTGTGTTGACCTCACAATATTGCTCCAGAAGTTGGACCATTACGGAATAAGGGGAGTAGCTCACAATTGGTACACCTCTTACTTTAGCAACAGGCAGCAAAAGGTGATTTTTCACAATGTTGATAACGGCTGTGATGTGGGATCTGAGTGGGGTACTGTCAAGTGGGGGGTGCCCCAGGGATCAGTGTTGGGGCCGCTCCTGTTCATTATTTATATAAATGATATGCCCTCTAGTATTATGAGTAGCTCTGAAATATTTCTGTTTGCTGATGACGCTAGCTTGGTAGCAAAGGATGTTGTGTGCAACGTTGACTCGGTTTCAAGTACTGCAGTACATGACCTCAGTTCATGGCTTGTAGAAAATAAGGTAACGTTAAATCACAGTAAGACTCAGTTTTATAGTTTCTAACACACAATTCAACAAAACCTGACGTTTTTAATCTCACAGAACGGACATATGATTAGTGAAACTGAACAGTTCAAATTTCTAGGTGTTCAGATAGATAGTAAGCTGTCACGAAAAGCCCATGTTCAGGATCTTGTTGAAAGACTTAATACTGCGATTTTAATTATCCGAACGGTATCGAAAGTGAGTGATACTTCGACACGTAGATTAGTCTACTTTGCTTATTTTCATTCTCTTATGTCGTATGGTATTATGTTTTGGGGTAACTCTTCCCATTCTAGAAGGATATTTTTGGCTCAGAAACGGGCGGTTCGGGCAATCTACATCTACATCTACATCTACATCCGTACTCCGCAAGCCACCTGACGGTGTGTGGCGGAGGGTACCCTGAGTACCTCTATCGGTTCTCCCTTCTATTCCAGTCTCGTATTGTACGTGGAAAGAAGTGGAATAAGCGGTGTGAGTTGACAGACCTCTTGTCGACCTCTGTTCACGAGTCTGGGTATTTTGACATTGGCCTCTCAATATGTATATTCCTTATTGTCGTTTCTTGTTACCAATATTAGTTTATTTCCAACAATTAGCAGCTTTTACTCGAATAATACTCGGCAGAAATCAAACCTCAATTTGGATCGGACTTTCTTAACTCTTGTGCAAAAAGGTGTGCAGTATACTGCTGCATCCATTTTCAATTAGCTGCCACTCGAATTCAAAAATCTTAGCAGTAATCCACGCGCTTTCAAATCGAAACTAAAGAGTTTCCTCATGCGTCACTCCTTCTATTCTGTCGAGGAGTTCCTTGAAAAATTAAGCTGATTCTCATTGTATTGCTGATAGCATTTGCTTAAACTTATGGACTGATTTTCTTTCAGATTCATGAACATTTATTTTTGTCTGTTATTACTTTTATGTTGTAAGTTCATGTACTGACACGTTCCATGACCTTGGAGATTTGCTCCTCAATTTGGTCCTACGGAACTTGACATGTAAATAAATAAATAAATAAAGGTAATGTCGTACCTCGATTTATAAAGCCAGTATAGCTTTTAACATGGATACATGTGTGCACTGCTAGAATCAATACCACCTCTGACAGTAACATACAGTAGTTTTTGCGATCGGGTTTTTTAACATCTGAGCGATTACGTCTCTCTTTCTAAGACACAGTGGTAGCACTCGCAAGAAAAACGTATGAGACATGTCCACCCATTGGTGATTTTCTCTGAGTATTATTTCGCATCGTAGGCTATCAGTTATCAACGAAGTATTATGCTTAGTAGTAATGTAGGATGCGTGATAGGTTCACCTTGAGCATCAGGCTTATAAAATATATGTTTGTGTTCCGATATGGGCAAAGGAGATGACTGTGGAATACTGTGACAGCAGAGGGAAAAGTATGTCAAGTCATAAGAATGGTAGAGATATTTCTATTTCTATAGCCATAGCAGTCAGCAGGAGGTATTTCCGATACTTCACTCATTGTCAAATACCATTCAAGTGAAACTGCAACTCTAGCATTTAATTGTAAGTATATGTGACCGGTTTTCTAGGATGATTCCGGGTATGCGTGGCCTGTGGTGGGAATGATTCACGTTTCCCATTAACAGTAGGAGCTGTCAGAATGGAGAGGCCTGTTGGAGTGTAGGAATGTAGATGAATTAACCATGTTTTCCTCTAGACAACCGAATAGCGAACTAACACTTAGTATGTGTTGGTCAGCTTTGGTGATCGCATGTGAATTTGAGAAGATTCAATATGGAGGTTGCGACGCCCTGCTAAACCCGCAGGATAGGACAGGTAGTTTAAATTGTGGAAAGGGTCCAAAATAATGGGCTGTCATTTACACTCGAACATACAACTTTATTGTTCGATCAACACTACAAGAGTGCAAAAAAAAAAAAAAAAAAAAAAAAAAATTAAAGGCACTGATTTTATCTCTGGGACTTAATTACTGGCTGAGAGTCACTTTAATTTAAAAAATGCTGAAGTCCAATAACTTGAAATGCAAGCATAATCAGAAATTTAAAAGGCAAGCCTTGTCTTACAACAGTTCTTTACTTAGGCTGAAGGCTCAAAGAATCTGCGTTTGTCAGAGCAAACAATTTGAATTCAAAATCGGCTGAAAACCCAACACTTTAGGCTAAACTACATTAAATTTTTTTAAAAAAACAAGGCCTTACGTAAAACAGTTCTTAATTAGGCAAAACTCAACCAAAACAGAAATTTCAAAGGCAAAGCCTTATCTTAAAACAGTTCTTTACTTAGGCTGAAGGTCCAAAGAATCAGACACTTCGAGAGCAAACAAGTTAAATTCAAATCGGCTGAAGGCTTAACACGTAAAACTCCATAACATTAATTTTTTTAAATACTAAAGGCCTTACGTGCAACAGTTCTTTAATTTAAGCTGAAGACCTTAAGAGCAAAACAACTCAGACTCAAAATCGGCTGAATGCCCAACTCTTAAAATTCAACAACATTAAAATTTTCAAAATGCTAAAGGCCTTACGTGAAACAGTTTCTTGAACAAGGCAGAAAGCCTTAAGAGCAAAAAAACTCGATGTCAAAATTGGCTGAATGCCCAAGACTTAAAATTCAGCAACATTAAAACCTTTAAAATGCCAAAGGTCTTACGTTCTTTAAATTACGCTGAAGGACTAAAGAATCTTACGCGTTAAGGGCAAAACAACCTTAATTTTAAAAAAATCCGCTAGTAGCGACACAAGTATAAACAACAAGAACAAATAAAAAAAGGCAGTACACCCAAGACGCGATCAGATGTTAAAGGATCCGCCTCGAATTCAAACACAGGCATTCGGCCAACCATTCACGATCTGACAACAGCCCATCCGACTGACAGTCAACAGACTCACCGACAGGATAACTTCCACCACATCCAACCAGGGCACAACAGGGAATTCAACGGAACAACGTAGAAGATATTGGCGCTGACAACCAATGATACATGGAGCTGTCAAACTACACACCGTGCTGGACAGTAACAACACGATGAGGAAACTACGCTGCCTCAAATATATGTCAATGGCCAGGCCAGGTAACCGGAATTTTAACGACCACAAGGCAGAAGACTCCGCTGGTGCACTTCAAATAGCCAAATACAGTGAAACCCCACCTGAGGTTGGCTAGAATTTTCCAACTTGAAAAAACACGTTGTTGCTCAGGGGGAATATCCCAACAGGCCACAACAAACTCCAAATGACAAAATGTGAACAGTCTTGCCGGCCGCGGTGGTCTCGCGGTTCTAGGCGCGCAGTCCGGAACCGTGCGACTGCTACGGTTGCAGGTTCGAATCCTGCCTCGGGCATGGATGTGTGTGATGTCCTTAGGTTAGTTAGGTTTAAGTAGTTCTAAGTTCTAGGGGACTTATGACCACAGCAGTTGAGGCCCATAGTGCTCAGAGCCATTTGAACCATTCTTTAACAGTCTTGACGTGCTGGTAGATTAAATCAAAACGCAACTTTCATGACCAGGTTCGGTGAGCCATGGACCCTCTAGCAATGGGAACAGCCCCATACACTCCGACATGCATAGAGACCACCTGTGGCCCCGGCCAAACGACATCCTGCGGAGAATTCCTCGCTGCGCCACGCCAACCGACCGATTGCAGGCCCAGAAATGGTGAAAGGACCAAATATACATCAGCGGATGAGATGACCAACCTAACGACCAACCAGCGGTTGTCCCGTTCCAATCTCCCTCCGTCGGACAGTTCATGTGTGTCACCAGCGGTCAGCGAGCACTGGCTATCGGCACCTCACCGGCGCTCCGTCCCCAACTTCACTGCTGCTGCGTCCCGAATGCACTGCTGGTCCGTCACGAACTGACTAGTCAGACACACGACGAGCTGGAAATGGTATGACAGTGCGCTTATCGATACGCGCTGCTGCCGCCGCTCACAGGCAAGTAAGGCAGGAAGTTACTGACGCCAGTAAATAGAATAAGCAAACAAGGCGGCAGTACAGTAATAGAAGATGACAAACAATAAATGGCATGAAGACGAGCTGTGCACGGTTCAGAGGTATGTTTGCTCTGGACCGTTATCCCCCCCCCCTCCCCATTTAAATTGTTCAGTTGACTGCTTCTGCACATTTCGCGCCTTTATTTTGTTGAGACGGCATCTACTGGAGTCTGTGCATCTAGCAGGTGGAAGATACGTTTGCTGGTTCTCTAGACACGAGAAACACGTTAGTTAAGTTTGTAAATTATAGGGATGATTTGGAACCTATTATATCACTGACATCGGTATTCGCGAGTGGAAATATCAGTTTGCTCTATTTGTTTCGAGTTCTCACATCTTCTCAGGTCTTCACAGGCGGGGTAAGAGCTAAAGTTGCGGGTTTGTAGAGAAATAATTTTCAGTCTATATCTTCGAATTATGTCATGTGAGCTATACTGCTATGCAAGCTATATTGCTATGTCGTTGATATTTAGAAGTACCACGAAAGTGGTATGATATTCTGGCAAACAATGCGAAAATACATGTGTTCTTGTAATCCCGAAAAGCAAGCAAGCAAGCAGGTCCGGAGCAGAAACAGTGATGCGTTTGTGCCAAGAGGTAACGAGCTGGAATTTATAGAACAGCTCTGAGAGCGACTTCGATCTGGTCACGCGTCAGTCACGGGAAAATATCTAGTGTTGTGAGGAGTATATGTACGAATGATGTAAAAGGGGTGATTTTGTACGGCGAATGATAAGAATCGTATGTTTAGTACATCGACACGGTAAGTGGTGATATATTGATGGGTTAGATACGGGTTTCACGCTCTAATATACAAGCTACTGTCCTCGGGTGGATCGCAGTGTAACTGAGTAATAGGCTTTCTGTATTTGACGGTATGTTGGGCAGTTTGCAAGGTTTAATTGTCGGTGCATTATAGGATCTGTGTGAAATAGTTCTTTGCCATTGAAAGTCTTGTCTGCAGGAAGAAAAACAAAGGCAGACAGTGCTTCCATACCGGTGGCATCAGTAATTCAATGGGTAAATTCGAAAAGAGTGAATCATAATGTTCGATTCATTCAAAAGACATCTTTATGCTGGAATATTAGAGCGTATGCAAACTTATTCGAACAAGATGGAGGCTTGGTATCTGTGGAAAGTTCTTAGGAAGCAAGTGTTGAAAGACAAGTTGAAGCAGGTCATCGAACTTTAGCAGGGATCCGTCACACATCCGCCACTGCGGCATTAGTACATCTTAAGACCAGCAGCTGTGGGATAGCGCAAATTTGCGTCATTTTTCTCTTCTGTGGGATAGTGCTTGGAATTCTGTTTGGGTAACTGTTCTGATTTCCCTCCTCATCTGTGCTTAGACTGCACTCTCTCCCCAAACAACAAGAATGGTGTTTTCGTGAGCTTGCACAGACATGATGGCTTTTAGCGGTGAGAACGTTTAACGTTTCTGAGAGGTATATTGACAGCAGGACGAACAATCTACCGTGAAATGTGAGCCACGCTGGGTATGCAGGCACGGCTAGACACAGCTCGGATGTTCCATTAGAAATGCGAGGACCAAAGGACCCTGGTGAGTCGCTGGGCAATTAGGTCTTTGCTAGACCGCAGGTAGAGAGAGAGAGGGTTCACATGCACGAGTTGTCCCGAGGATGACTTGATGTATATTCAGATAGACAGACATGTGACGTCAGCATAAGACATGCTCCTGCACAGGCTCGCGCTGGTTGAACCTCAGAGCTGCGGGTGATGATGGTTCGGAAGTGTATTTTACATGCACTGAGTGTTTGTTCACTGAATTTTTTCCCTGCTGTTTAAGCGCAGTGAGCGTTAGACCTGCAATATGGTTTGAGCATTTAGTAGTTGTTTTGGTTTTCGTTGTATTATTTTGTGAATGGATGTGCAGTGCATGATTTCAAAAGTTAATGATGGGGAGCGTGTTTGGGGGAGTCTTCTAGATGGAGTCGATGCACGCACCCTCTTAGTGCGTCTGCGCTATGCAAAGGGTCTTCAGCTGCGTCAAGTCGCGTCAGCAACGGTGCCTAGGTGATCAAGTATTTCGAGAGGAATTTCTCAGGTGTCGAGTATGAACGGGGTGCCGTCGCCTCATTCTTGTGGGACCTGTGCATCGCTTCGCTGGGGGTGCCGGCGCATCGTGCCTTCTGGGAGCGTGTGTAGCCCAGTGGGCAGGGGGTGGAGGGTGGCGCCTGTGCATGTCTGCCGCATTATTTTGTGAGCAGGTCTGTAGGCTGTACTATGCGTTATTTGGGGAGTTTACAAGTACTGAGGGTGTCTACACATCAGTGTGCTGCATTATTTAGGAGCAGTTTGCAGGTCTGCGTGCTGACATTATTTCGGTGTAGTAGTTTGCATGTGTGTAGACTGTGGAATTCATTATTTCGACTATCTACAATTAGCAGCATGTCTGCTGCATTACTTACGAGTAGTTTGCTGGTCTGCAGTGCTTTGTGTCAATGTGATAAATATACCATCTCTCAAGATAAAGTGTGCCAAACCTTCCTTACTCTCTCCAGCAGCCTAGCGCCATTTTCCCCCTCTAGACCACCATTTTGGATTACAACACAGGAGGGATGACAGCATCCTCTGATGGCAGTACTGTGTACTGATTCAGTTGGACTCTAGGTCTCATGGTGGAGATACTGCCTGCAAAATAAAGACCTACTTTCAATACAGGCAGAGTTCTTTTCCCACCATTTCCCCCACTCCAGGCTGTCATCTTGGATTGCATCACAGAACAGCTGACAGGGCCCTCTGGTGTTGGTACTGTGTACCACGTCGGTAAGAGTCCAGACATCTTGGAGAACACACTCGATGGCTGCACTGCATCAAAGTGCTTAAATAAATAGTGCATGCATAATAATAAAGATTATTTTCAGCACAAGTCTAGTCCTCTCCGCATCATTTCCTTGGACTAGGTGGCGATCGAGTGACTTAGGTTAGTGGAATTGCCCTTTCATTCCCGTCATTTTCTTAGGTTAGTAGATATATTACAATTCACCTATCTTGCCTCCACAATTCAAACTTCCTGCCACTACCTAGGAAGAGGTGGCGGTCGGATGACTTAGGTTAGTGGAGGTATCCCAAGTGACCTATCTTCCCGCGATTTTCTTAGGTTATTAGAGATAATCATGATGTGATGCATTATCCTATTGGAATTTGAACTTCCCGCCATTTTTCTGTGGGAGGGGAGGGGTGTTAGATTAGTGGAGGTAGTTGAATTGACTTACATTCCGCCAAAATCAGCCATCGTGGATGACGTCACGGCCTCCATCTTGGATGATGTCATGTGCTGTTGCCAATTCTACACGCCGCCATACTGGATGACGTCATCGCCGCCATCCTAGATACACCTGGTAACAATGGAATTTGGGTTGGCATCGTCCTAGCCCCCCTACTTGCCATGAAGTATGCTGCGAGAATGGGTGCTTCATTAGGGTTCTTGGGGTGTTACAAAAGGGATGGCAACACGTCACTGACCAGATTGTTACACATAGCATTCTCACTAGATCCCCACAATTAAGCGACAGTCTATGAAGTCGCGTGATCCTCAGTCGCCACAGAAGCTATCCAAGTCCGTAGAAACTGTATCAAATCAAAAACTGAAGGGCTGCCTCTCGTCGATTTCATGTCCCACAACACAACAGTCAATAGCAACGCATGCTGCGCCACGCTTGGACGTCTTCGTCCGGCTATCCAGAACCACTGAAGGGCGCCAAAATTTTCTGTTGCACGACAACAAACATGCGCCTACTGCCCCACAGATACCAGTCTTTCTGCATGAGACATTCCTGTGGCAGCTCTACTTACAGTCCAGACCTGGCACCGTAAGACTTCTCCTGTTTCCAAAACTGAAGGAACACCTTCCTCATAGACGCTTCCCAACCGACGAAGACCTGAAGGATGTTGTTTTGACCTGGCCAGTTGGCCACATGGTATGAAAAGGGTGTACACAAAGTGGTGCCGATTTGTAGTTGCCTTAATGTCAAGGTCGACTGTATAGTAGACGAAGTACATACCAAAACGAATATAATTACTTTCTGTATCCATACATACTCGTATTATAAAAATGAATGTAAGAATCAATGTACGTACGTTCCATTTTTTGTGGTAAGTTCCTATGGGACCAGACTGCTGACTTATGCTAAGGACAACACACACAACTACTGTGTAGAAAAAACCACTGTGAGGATACGAACTACGTACCTATCACAGGGGTTGAGCTCGGTACGACGCGGGGGTATCCATACTTTATTCGTCCAGTATTTGAAAATGTGAGTACTTAGTGACTTCCAAAATAGTTAATACATAATTTCAAACCTTTACGAAACTTTATATTGCTGACTGCCCACACTAAATTATAGAAGGAAGAAAAAAATGTCCATCGCTTCCTACATTTTCGGTTTTCGTGCAATAAAATGCCACACGAAGCAAGACATTTTATTGTTCATTGTTTACTACTAACCGTATCCACGACACATTTTGCAGACAGTATCCACATATACTACTGACTGTACAAGTAAAATTGTATAATTGTACGATAGTTGCTTCGGGACGAGGCTTACGGGAAATAGAGGCCGTGGTGTTTACATCACGAAGGTAGCCCTGCGGTCGCTTGCTCGCTCAAATCAGCAGACAGACTACGTTTCTACACCTGTTAATTCGTAACTAGGCGTGTCCATACAAACGAAAACTGAATCTTCTACTGGAATCCGCTATTATGGGCCTACTTATAATTTGCTACGGTTGTAGTGGCGTACAGTAAAATAAAATCATGCTAAAATGATTATCATTTACATAAGGCACCACTTCCAGCATGTAATGTGTACTGTTAAGCAGAAGAGACTAAATGCTATAAACAAGTCGTTATACAATTTAAAGCGAGAATTGACCTTAAATTTAATTTTCCTGTAGTATTGTTAATCAGTAAGACTTCATAATAGCAGATTCCAGTGGAATTCTCGTTAGTACTTACACGCCCAGCTGCGAAGTAACAGGTTTAGAAACGCATTTTGTCTGCTGAGCTGAACGAGCGAGCGAGTTCCGGACTGCGTTCGTGAGGTACGCGCCTCTGCCTGCCTTTCTCGTGGGAATCGGTTCAGGAGATAAGACGTAAAATACCGAGATGAGTGTAAAATTGCCACATCTTGCATGGCGTTTTAGTTTATTACTTCTTTACTGCTAACTCTATTCACAACACATTTCGTAGGCAGTAGCTACGTATGGCATTACACGTACCTGCAAAATTATATGATTGTACGACGTACAGTTGAGAAAATACGAAATGATAAACATTGAGCTGAGTGAAAATGAAACTGTAAGGCTGAAATCTGCAGAGATGTGTATAAATACTTGTGAAATATGTCAAATACATGTGAATTATATTTCACATGAGTGTACACGAGTAAAGCCATGTGTATAAATACCTGTGAAATATGTCAAATACATGTGAATTATATTTGACATGAGCGTACACGAGTAAAGCCATGGGCAAAACACTCATTCTAAACCTTGAGCCGTGGTAAAAATTGCTGTTTTGAAAAACGAGCCGCAGCGCTTAGTGTGAAGCAGTCGCCCTCCGTTTCTGGCGGTGGCGCCGCTGTAGCAATCGCAGCTTTGGTGTCTCCCTCTGGTGGAAAAGAGGATAGGTTGCCTGTCCAAGAGCATTTAAGGGGCGCTATGAGCTCACCAGTCGGTCAGTCTGGGTAAGTCTCTCGTCCCCAGCTTGCTAGTCTGTCTCTCGTCCGCATTTGTGCGGCAGTTAGTGTCTGTCTGTCGTTAGGAGTGCTAGTATGTCTGTCGTTCGGCTCAACCTTTAAAGCTGGCAAAATCAGAGTCTTTTCACTCCGCCAGTAAAAGAACTCAGCGAGTGGTCGCCCGATCGCGGCTTAGTTCCCACATCTGAGTCTGCGCGTTAGGCCGCCAGTCTACTCGAGTTTGCTCAGGCAACCGTCATTGGCGGTTGGATCGATCGGTTGGTCGGTCGCGCACTGGAACACAAGATGACTTGTCCGTCTTGAGCGTCGGCGCATGTGAGGTCGCCACGTGAGTCTAGTGGGCCGCGCCGTATAGCGAGGAGTAGTGGCTTCGCGGCCGACACGAGAGCAACAGGAGTCAACCCACGACATCAGTCTGGCCGGTGCGAGATGCGACGCCGTGAGACGGGAGATCGGCGCGCCTTCCTGCGTCCGTTGAAGCGGCTGGCAGCGGACGGATGGGGAGAGCGATTTGGGGGTGCTGCGGAGGGTCTTCTCGAGAAATCGCAGTTTATTAGAAGTTAAGTGATTGCAGAGATGTTGTTTGATTTACTGTTGTTAAATTCTACTTGTTTTCTTGGTGAGGTCACCAGCCGTTTAGCTTCGGGGTCGTCCCACCATCTTCTCCGTTTGCCCACCCGCGGGAAGGTGGTTGTTTATAAACTGGGTGGTCCGTTTTTCCTTTGTGGAGTAGGAGCGGGTTAGAGCAACCTGCGGTTCGGGTTGTTTGGTAATCTCCCTATCAATCTGCCATACGATAGTAGCTGCCTCTGTCACGTTTGTCGGACTTGGTGTGTTAACGAATTTATTGGTTAGAGTGTAACGGCCTAGTACCTCAAATATGTTTTGATCTTTGGAAACTTTGACATTATTGCCTATGATCTTGAGAGGCGGTATCTGTGTACTGTAGAGCATCTTAACTATTGTTTGGCCAACCTTGTGGAATTTTATATAAGATTGCATTTCATGGGGCTTTTATTTAAATGATCATTTTTGTATATAAAGTTGCCACCCTTTCCTTAGAAGTTAAAATCAAGTTGCACCTTCGATGGCAAGGTTAATATTTTAACTGTTAGTGTTTTGTACCATTTCCATCCCTTAGTTTAAACTTATCTGGTGTGTTGCAGATTTGCACCAGTGTAGTCTTTCAGAGGCTGTTGTGAGCGGTCGTAACTACGGCCTTGTGAAAAGGAAGTGGCAAGGTTCACTGCCTGAAAGCTCATACAGTCAAAACTTGTTTCTTTCTGCCTCTGAATAAATTGTAACTTTGATATTTATAGGGTGCTTTCTGATTATAATTTTAAATCTATTTCTTTAAAAAATGCTTTTAGGCACTATTAAAGTGAATAAAATTCCCATTTGTTAAAAGGGATTTGGTCACGATTTCATCTCTACTCCCTGGCAACTACTTCCATACTTACATAGAGTGATTAAATGTTTTAATGTTCTTGATGAACCACTAAAATAAATTCTTAAGAATATTCGTTGAAAATACATCACAGTTCAAACCTCTACAAATATTTCAACCATATTTGGTACATATATTATTTAGGATCTGGAAAGAAATACCTTGTTGGTATTACCACAACCTGCTGTTAGGGGGGAGATGATAACATGGAGAGACGAAGAGGTGAAGGAGGAGATCGACACAGACAGGGAAGAGGAAGGCGTGGACAGTGAGAGAGATAGGGGGAGTGGATAGAGAGAGAGGGAGGGAATATCTACAGAGGAAGGGAGACAAGGAGATTTAAGAGAAAGGAAAGAGGAGGAAGTGAACAGAGACACCAGGGAGGAAGCTATGGGCAGAGAGAGAGAAGGAAGGTGGGCAGGGATAGGGGTGGATGAAAGGGACAGAGAAAGAGAAGGAGTTGGGCAGAGAGAGGGGAAAGAAAGTGATGGACAGAGAAAGAAACAAAAGGAAGAGATGGACAGCGAGAGGGGGAGGAGGAGATGGACAGGAAGAGACGGGGGATGGACAGGGAATCAGCACATGGATAAAGGCAAAGGGGGGAGAGGGAGAGAGAGAAGGAGGAAGAGCAGACAGATGGAGAGAAGGGCGCGAGGAAACGATCAGAGAGAGGATCAGGAAGAATTGGAAAGATAGTGGATCGAGGATGAGATGGACAGAGAGGGAAAAAGCAGACAGACGAAGTGGGGAGGAAGATGGACTGATAGATGACTGGAACAAATACAGACACGGGCAACACTGGGGAATCAGCTAGTCGTTATTATGGAATACCTTCGTATGGCGAAACGTTCTTTGCCATCAGGATATACCTCGCACTTTGTCTTTTATATTGTTTGCTGTTTTAAATAAGGTGTTCTTTTATATTCATGACTTCTTTAGTAGTTCCCAATTCTTCTTCGCTGTTATCATTTAGAGTGAAAGTTCACCTTCGGAATTTATTGTTGAGGTTTTCCATGGTTAAATTAAATTACTGTAGGCAAACGATGGCACGATTTCTTTAATGACTTCGCTGTAGATTGAATCTCGCACCGGAGGCGAAAGAAATTACCGTCCCATCTATCTTCATTTCCGGAAATGAATCGAAGATGTGCGGCCGCAGATGGGCTTTAACGGTTCCAAACACAAGTAATCAAAGCCTGTTACGACTGATGAATGCCGTGGGGCCACGCATTACAGCTACGGTTCGCTGTAGCTGAATTCACGATCCCATTTGATAGGAGGGACAAAAATGGGCGGTACTTAATAATCCGCTTCTTAAAATGAGTAACGTCATGCTTTAACATTTCTGCCGTTATATATTTGCCGTAGTGTGGCGAGCAGATGAAACTCTTTGAAGGCAGCAGGAAACAGTTGTCACCGTGGTCTTCGCTCAGTACTTCTGAAGTCACTGCTTCCTCAATGCGAAGAATGTGTGTACCGTGTGTTCCCCTGATAAACTGTGTTTAAATACTATTACGGGAAGTAATATCATCAACAATTTTAAAGTTCACAGATATTCCACCTTGCCCAATAAATACAGATACAATGGCATCTCCAGACAATTTACACATGTGACGTCTCTGTTTACGTTCAGGTTAATCTGTTAATCTGTTAAAAAACTGTAAACGTCCGATACACAATGAAATCACGAGGTGGAAAACTTGCCATACTGTTAGTCAATGAACACGAACAATAGCAACTGTAGGCCACTCCTGACCAAGTAGAAAGTCAGCGTCAGTTAACGCAGAGTCAACACGTCCAACACGAAAAACTGATGGATTTACACACAGTTGCTGCTAACAGCAATGTTCAAGGCTGTGAAACTCCAATGATCATTCTTCACTCCACATGACTTAATGACAGACACGAACTAGACGCTGGCCCTTCCTCTGCCGTGTGACTCTTCTTTAACCTGTTTGCGAACTTCGTCCATTTTTTTGTGCCATCCAGCTTTCCATGCTATCATGTCATGTAATTCTACCACTAAAGACTCTCCGTTGAAGACAGTGTCTTCGCAACACATCTTCCGATATTTTGCTCATTCTCATAATTTCCACTAGATCACTCTCCTATTCTTAGGACTTCATTTCTCTTTTTCGGTTGAGTCACTTTAAGGAATTACCTGCAACCAGATTTCATCTCTCTCTCTCTCTCTCTCTCTCTCTCTCTCTCTCTCTCTCTCTATCTCTACTCTATCTCTGTCTCTCTCTCACTATTTTTTATAAACTGTCTACGACTCACTATCATATATTGGGTGGGGCAGAAAGTTTGATTAATTTCTTTTTTCTTGTGCTTTCGACAAACTTTTTTCTTTCTCAAAACCCGTTTTACCCATAGGCATGGCAGTTCTACACTGACGGAAAGAAAAGTCGCAACACCATGAAGGAGTTTTGCGACATAAACGAACGTTGGTAGCGTGTTTACGGGTATACATATGAAAGATGATGTCTGCTGAAATTTCGTGCTAGTCGCATAAGAGTAGCGTAAGCAGCGCCACTATGAGGATGCAAATTAGATTTGCTTCAAATAAACGCTGTAACGGTCGTGAGACTTTGTTGCCTCTGAGACTGTACGGTGTGAGTCGATATTAGTGAAGTATGTCTTCAAGGCAGAGACGCCATTGAAATGGAAATGCCGTGTGGCTAGGGCCTCTCGTCGGGTAGACCGTTCGTCTAGTGCAAGCCTTTCGAGTTTACGCCCTTTCTGTGACTTGCGTGTCGATGGGGATGAAATGACGATGATAACATCACCCAGTCCCGGAGCGGAGAAAATCTCCAACACAGTCGGGAATCGAACCCGGGCCGTTAGGTATGACATTCCGTCGTCCTGACCACTCAGCTACCAGGGGCGGACAAAGACGCCACTACAACCACCTCACTGAGTTTGATCGAGGTCGTGTAATACGACTACGAGAAAATGGACGTTCCTTCTGCGATACTGTCAAAGGCCTTCGCAGGAATGTAGCCTCTGTAAATGACTGCTGGCAGCTGCGATCACGAGAATGTATGATCGCAAGAATACCGGACTCCAGACGGCCAGGTGTCACTATCGAGAGAAAAGACCATCGTGTTCGGCGTATGGTTCTGAAACGTCGTACTGCACCTGCAGTAGCAATCTGAGCAGCAGTTGGCACCACAGTGACATAACGAGCTGTTACGAATCGGTTACTACAAGGACAGCTCCGCGCCAGTCGCCGTGTAGCGTGCTTCCAATTACTCCGAACCACCTTCACTTGCTACTTCCTTGGTGTCAGGTGAGTGCTCATTGGAGGGCACGATGGAGGTCTGTTGCGTTTTCTGACAGTTGGTTCTGTCTCTGTGTCAGTGACTGCCATGTGTTGGATAGATGGAGGCCGGTTGGGAGCTTGCGATCAACTTGTCTGTCTGCTAAACACACTATCCCTGCACAAAGAGTTATGTTGTGGGGTGCGATTTCGTATGGCAGCCGGAGCACTCTTGTGGCTATCGCACGCACTCCAGGTGCAAAGTTGTATGTCAGTCTGGTGATTCGACCTGTTGTGCTGCCGTGCCAGCGCTTTTGCAACAGGGTGAAGCACACCCATATACCGTTGTTGTAACCCAATATGGTCTAGGGAATGTCGGCATGTTGCCTTGGCCTGTTACATCACCAGAATTGTCTTCAATTCACCACATTATTCAGTACTGGGATTGTGAAAATGGTACTGACGGGGAAACTGTAAAAAGAGTATTTTTTCGGATATTTCTGTCCTCCTACTGGGCGCATCCTTAGGTGTCGGATAGGGGAAGGTGGAAAATAAAATACCACCTACGGACCAACATAGAAATTAAAATCCGAAGGCTGTTGTTCCAAGATTGGGCGGCCTCTGGTCAGCGGCTCTTCCCCATGGTCGGAGCGGCTGAGAGAAGCTTCCAGGCTAACACCTTGGTTGCAAATCAGTGGCTCTGACACTAGGACCCACCTCGTACATAACGTTATCAGCCTTGGAAGAGAGCGGTATGAAACAAATCAATGCAGGTGGACAATCCACGACACCACACTGTGCAAGCAGGCGATCGGATTCTGGAGGGTGTGCAGTGGTGCACAGGGACGGATCGGAGCGTCTTGGAGCCTCAAGTAAGGTGAAGTATAAAACCAAGTTATGTAAGTACTTTAAACGTACATTCTTTTCCAAAAGCCGCAACGTCTTACACTCTCCAGAACGACAAATTTCTCATACCAGCCCCTTAAGAAACCAGATTCATGGATGGAAACAGTTTTGTTTCTGGAGGCTTCAGAATATACAAAGAAAACGTATGCAAGAAAATTATGAAAAACACACCGCACCTTGAAACTGGCTTCATAATAGACAAAAATATTTTGAACTCCATTATCACAACCTCGAAGACCCTCCGCAGCTACTTTCAAACTTGTTAACAAAGTATACACCGTGGTGGATGCACATGCGTCCACGAACGAAGACAATGGAAAAGACAATGAAAACGTGGAATATTTATCGACCAATTAAGTGGCTTTGTGCAAAAATTCCAGAAAGCACAATATCATACTTAGAGGGATTGCTATGCCCAGGTAGGGAAGAAGAAAAAAATTATATTCAAAACTACCCAGAGCACATAAGAGGCAACTAAGCGAAATTCGACTGAAAGAAGTTGTACAGTCTCCTGCTAGGTCTACTAAAAACTGTATTTAAATATTACGATAACCACAAGTGAACAGTTTCAATAACGAATATCACTAAGCGTGCTTATATATGTAAACATGCTATCAATGATGGAATATTATTTTTGAACGAGGAATACGCTCCACGTATTTTGAACATAAAAATATAAACAATAAACATATTTATGTGCAACAAATACCATGAATAACGAAGATTATTACTATATCATGTCATGCAATTTGTATATAATTGTGTGCTAAAGACCCAGATGAATAAAATGATCACTCTTGTGTCACCTCTCGAAACTACTAGACGGTTTCTTACGAGGTTGTTTCTGAACGCAACATTTTCTCAGTTGTATGTAAGTTTTTGAGAATATATGGATAAAAAGTATTTGGCCTTGCAATCTCATTTCATATCTCTCCCTCCATGTGAATACAATTATGAGGAAATAATTAATTATGGCTAGAATTCTTCATCATTGACCATCTGCCATTCTACTGTCGTAATGGCACATTGGCAGTCATTACGTGTAATATAATTAACCATATGATTTTCGGACTGCACCCACAAGACAGCAGCAAAAAATATTTTAAATATTTTTGCTATTAGGAAAATAAAATATTTCTGGCAGAAATTTTTTTATTTAATATACACGACGAACACAAAGATAATAAATAACAATGGAGGTTCAGGTTTGTATATGAGTAATCACTGATTGGTAAAAATCTTGTTTACACCCCCATAAATATTATTCAAATCATAATTAACAGTATAAAAGGTTAGTGTTTAACAGCGAATTTACGTAACATTAAGACTAATAATGCAGCTACGTAGATGATTACATCTTTTCTCTCTCTGCAACAATATTTGTTTATCTGTCGTTAGCTACTACAGTTTTAACCAATCCACGCGTATTTTCGATCTAGCCGTGTGTGTTGACAACATAAGTAAATTTTTGCAACCCAACCTAGTACCTTTACTCAGAATTGTTTTCTTACGTAGCAGCACTGGTAGGGTATATTTTAGCCGCTACTACGAGTGTACGAAATATACGCGACGTCACGACTTAAAAATATTTTCATCCACAATTCCAGGCGTAACAGACCGATACCATGAATAAAAAGAGAGAAAGAGAGGGAGAGAGAGTTAGAGAGAGAAAGGGACGATATAAAATCGCCAAGCACACAACATGATCTTGAAATACACGTTCTTCGAAAAGCTACACAATTGGTTCCCACCACCAACCCAAAAGATATCCCTTGTGCATGAAATAATGTGCCTGATTCCTTGAACTAAGGAGAAAATGATGGCAACAAGCGCAGTCACAAAAAATGAACAAAACAGACAACATTTTTGCGCTGTAGGAAAATTAGTGAAATTAATTCTCAAAAAAATTAAAAGACTCGAGAAGAACCAAATCGTCTTTCACATCAACCAAGACTTCATCAAAAACATAGAAAATATCCAAATACAACCCATGGACGCTACAACAACAGGGATACTTGCCAGCTGTTGTTAGAATATTTCAGAAACCTCAACTGTGAAGAGCCCATAGAAAAAAATAGAATTTAAGACCTGAACAACAACCAACCCAAACTGTGAACCACTCACCACCAGGGACGTACAGACAGCCAGTTCAAGTACCAAGAAATATAAGGTCATGGAAGAAAACCAAATCACAGCTGAACTGTGGTATAACATCAACAAAAATCCATAGACTATCTCCAAAACATCTTTGGCGAAATCGGGATAAATGATACTCCATAAGAAAGGGTTCAAATCAGTCCCCTACAACTACAGAGGGATGTCATCCTAGGCATAACATACAAAATAGTCTCTAAGGCCCTACTAAAGGAAGATCATTCCAGGAGATATATTAACTCTCAAAAACTCATGGCCTACCGTACAGTCAAGAACAAAGTCATATGTTATCACTTTTCTTGACTTTCAAAAACCATGGAATCCCGCATCAAAAATAATGACGAACATAAAAAGGTGCCAAGACATTTCAAAGTGGGAGACCAAAATATAGCAGTAATCAAGTAATTCAAATAGCTTGGAGAATGGATTAGTTGGAATGTCTTCTAGAAAAAGATAATTGACTGTAGAAGAAGTAAAGTTGAACTGACATTCCAACTCACCATAAATACATACAAGAAAATGCGAAAAATAAGGCATTACACACAGTAAATCCCACCGAAAACCCCGTATGTAGCTGAAACACTGCCCACACAGTAGAAAGGCAGAATATCAAAGACACGTCCCGCAATAACAAATTAATCCACATCAGAAATTAAAACCTGTTAACAAACTACCGAAATACTCTCAGACGCAGTGAGGAAAAGAATAACAGATTCCTGGGACCCATCCCCAGAATTAAGGGGAGACAGTGACAGTCTTGCATTGATATTTTTGTAAATCCATATCTTTGCCATTTTTGTTCAATCTCACTGAAATTTTGCACGCTTAGGTATAGAGATCTAATATGATTTTTACAAAAAAATCTTATGCAGTGAGATAATTTTGAATTTTTTATTGCTTTATTATTTTAAGGTACACTTTTTCATAATTTCGAGGCAAATTTGGCAAATTATTTTAATGGTAAAATAATCTACACTAATAGGTGTACAATTAAGTTTAGTAACTTTTTGGTAAATTAATTTTCTGTGATATTTTGGATTCGAACATTTGTTTGCAAGCAAACTTTCCAATATATTATCAACCACAAAACTGTGTATAATATCTCGATTAAAATTTTGTTCCACTTAAATATTGCTTCAAAGTAAAAGAATAGGTGTGCCAAATTTCATTGCAATCCTTCCAGTAGTTTCTGATATATGTATTCCTTTAAGTTGCAGAAAAATCATTTTAAAGTTTGGATGAAAAGTAAAAGAAAATCTATCATACCTTAGCTAAAACTGCCCATATCCATATTCCATTTCTTCCTCATCATCGTCTACACATTGTAATGTCTCTTGTAGCGGTCTCTCCGCGATATTTTCAGAAATTTTATAAATTATATAACTCAGTACATATCTCGAAATATCTCTTCTTATCTTACCGATTATCAATGCAAAGTAGTTTCAAGCCCAATTATTCCTTGGAGCGTCCATTTACTCCATGGAATAGCTTCTCTGCTATCTATGTTTTCTCTTATGAAAAGAATGAAGGAATTCTTGCTGATAATTCGTGAAAGAAAGAGGATGTATATGTATGTATTGTTGAGCTAGTCGCCGTCCTGATGAGATTCTGTATGAGAAGGAATTTAATACATGAACTAAACTAAAGTAAGTGCGTTCGCGTATTATTTAACTGATTATTATTGACAAGTGTCTGCTTACTACGCTGTGTTGCACGGGATCAGCGGGGAACGTCTGATTTACACTGGACGAACCTGCCGTTTTGTACGCTCAAGATATCCAGTTACTTCAAATAAATAGGCTAACACGGTCTTACCAGCAGATCTCCGGTCTTCCCCATGTGATCACCGAAAGTTAATAATTATTACAAACGTTTCTAGGAGATCGACTGACAATTTTCGTCGTACCGAGACTTCGAAATTGCTTCACTACCTTATGGAATTTAAGTTAAGCTCAATTTAATCAGGATAGAACAGTATTGAACTGTGTGGATGTGATAAGTCTGCTTTGTGAATGAAAATTCCCTTAACATACGCATGTTTTTACTATCCTGATCAGTGAAGCTAAATCAGGCCGGTGTGAGAGAGGTTTTTAAATTTTAGATTCCACAAAAAATATTAAAAGCTCTTTTAGCTTCTGTGCTCCTCTGCCTAGCAATTTTTTGTATTTTCTGAAGTCTCCGCCTTCGTGATTCTTTGCTTATCGATGATCTGCAGTATCTGCTCAGTTAAGATTCCAGGTATAAAGCCCAACTTGCTGAGGATATGAAGTCTTGGCACATTCCCATCATTAAACACTGCTGCAGTTTCCAAAGCAGAAATCTTCACCACCAAATTGGAAACAAAAACAGTCTTTCGACATCTTTTCCAAACAAGAGCATTGAAACTTTCATTTGGGTTCTGTGTTTTCCCATGCAGACATTTTTCTAGCAGTTCTGGTGAAACCAGTGCTCTAAAAGTTGGTTTAATGGCCATTGAAACCTCATAAGGAAGATTATTTTTATGGGAATAAGCTTCCCCATTTTCCTTACTTTCCAAAAATTTGCACCATTCATTAGAACAGAGGCCATGTTAAGGTGTAGTGTCTGTCGACAAGTAAAGAAATAAAATGGGCCATACTGCTTTCTTCATACTGTCCAAGATTGTGAGGTTACTTCTAATTGCAGCACCATAATAGACTTGTAGGCTGTCAATTCTCTTCTCTGTTAGTCTGTTTTTACCTCCCACTATCTTCCCATTCACTAGTAGTTTGCCTTTGTTGTCTGCAACAAGTCTTCGGAGTCGTCCAACCATCCCCTTTAGAATATGGCCTAAGAACTCCAGTTTCTCAATAGTGCAATACTTTCCTTAGGGCTGACATTCAACTACATTCATGAAAGCACTAGAGTCTCCATCTCCTAAATACTGCATGTATCTTACTCCATACGTTTGCAAAGATCTATGGAAAATGAATTTGATACCTGCAGCTTCCAGCCCACCACTAGAGCCTGCATAATTTCTGCTACAAACAGCTTTGTGGGCTTCTCGATATTCTGTTTCTTTACCTGCATCAATATATTTCTTGTGCAAGGAACATGCAGAACAATATTTAGACATCACCTCTAAGTCTAATACTTTTCCATTGTCGACCCTAATTATTATTGGGACTCCATGCAGTGAAGTATTCCCTCTCTTCATCCAGGAACTGTCACAGGAAACTACTATATTGTTGATATTAGTGGCTCATAGTTTTCTTGAAGTCTAACCCGTGGTCTAGGGGTAGCGTCTTTGATTCATAATCAAAACGTCTTCGGTCCCGGGTCCGATCCCCGCCACTGAATAAATTTTGATAAATAATCAGCATTGGCCGCCGAAGACTTCCGGCATAAGAAGTCAGCCTCATTCTGCCAACGGCCTTGTCAAAGAGGGCGGAGGAGCGGATAGAGGTTCAGGGCACTCTCTTGTCCTAGGGATGTGAAATTGCCCCTAAAGGCAGAAGAATCAGCAATGATCAACGACATTAGAATGCAGAAGTCAATGGAAACCACTGCATTAAAGACACGTAACGTGTATCCACAGGACATGTGGCCTGTAGTTGAAGAAGCGTCATGATGATCTCTCCATTGGCAAAAGATTCCGAAATAGTCCCCCATTCGGATCTCCGGGAGGGGACTGCCAAGGGGGAGGTTACCATGAGGAAAAGATTGAATAATCAAATAAAGGATAATGTTCTACGAGTCGGGGCGTGGAATGTCAGAAGCTTGAACGTGGTAGGGAAACTAGAAAATCTGAAAAGGGAAATGCAGAGGCTCAATCTAGATATAGTAGGGGTCACTGAAGTGAAGTGGAAGGAAGACAAGGATTTCTGGTCAGATGAGTATCGGGTAATATCAACAGCAGCAAAAAATGGTATAACAGGTGTAGGATTCGCTATGAATAGGAAGGTAGGACAGAGCGTGTGTTACTGTGAACAGTTCAGTGACCGGGTTGTTCTAATCAGAATCGACAGCAGACCAACACCGACAACGATAGTTCAGGTATACATGCCGACGTCGCAAGCTGAAGATGAAGAGATAGAGAAAGTGTATGAGGATATTGAAAGGGTAATGCAGTATGCAAAGGGGGACGAAAATCTAATAGTCATGGGCGACTGGAATGCAGTTGTAGGGGAAGGAGTAGAAGAAAAGGTTACAGGAGAATGTGGGTTTGGGACAAGGAATGAAAGAGGAGAAAGACTAATTGAATTCTGTAACAAGTTTCAGCTAGTAATAGCGAATACCCTGCTCAAGAATCACAAGAGGAGGAGGTATACTTGGAAAAGGCCGGGAGATACGGGAAGATTTCAATTAGATTACATCATGGTCAGACAGAGATTCCGAAATCAGATACTGTATTGTAAGGCGTACCCAGGAGCAGATATAGACTCAGATCACAATATAGTAGTGATGAAGAGTAGGCTGAAGTTCAAGACATTAGTCAGGAAGAATCAATACGCTAAGAAGTGGGATACGGAAGTTCTAAGGAATGACGAGATACGTTTGAAGTTCTCTAACGCTATAGATACAGCAATAAGGAATAGCGCAATAGGCAACACAGTTGAAGATGAATGGACGTCTCTAAAAAGGGCCATCACAGAAGTTGGGAAGGAAAACATAGGTACAAAGAACGTAGCTGCGAAGCAACCATGGGTAACAGAAGAAATACTTCAGTTGATTGATGAAAGGAGGAAGTACAAACATGTTGCGGGAAAATCAGGAATATAGAAATACAAGTCGCTGAGGAATGAAATAAATAGGAAGTGCAGGGAAGCTAAGACGAAATGGCTGCAGGAAAAATGTGAAGACATCGAAAAAGATATGATTGTCGGAAGGACAGACTCAGCATACAGGAAAGTCAAAACAACCTTTGGTGACATTAAAAGCAACGGTGGTAACATTAAGAGTGCGACGGGAATTCCACTGTTAAATGCAGAGGAGAGAGCAGATAGGTATAAAGAATACATTGAAAGCCTCTATGAGGGTGAAGATTTGTCTGATGTGATAGAAGAAGAAACAGGAGTCGATTTAGAAGAGATAGGGGATACAGTATTAGAATCGGAATTTAAAAGAGCTTTGGAAGACTTACGGTCAAACAAGACAGAAGGGATAGATAACATTCCATCAGAATTTCTAAAATCATTAGGGGAAGTGGCAACAAAACGACTATTCACGTTGGTGTGTAGAATATATGAGACTGGCGACATACCATCTGACTTTCGGAAAAGCATCATCCAAACAATTCCGAAGACGGCAAGAGCTGACAAGTGCGAGAATTATCGCGCTATCAGCTTAACAGCTCATGCATCGAAGCTACTTACAAGAATAATATACAGACGAATGGAAAAGAAAATTGAGAATGCGCTAGGTGACGATCAGTTCGGCTTTAGGAAAAGTAAAGGCACGAGAGAGGCAATTCTGACGTTACAGCTAATAATGGAAGCTAGGCTAAAGAAAAATCAAGACACGTTCATAGGATTTGTCGACCTGGAAAAAGCGTTCGACGATATAAAATGGTGCAAGCTGTTCAAGATTCTGAAAAAATCAGCAGTATGCTATAGGGAGAGACGGGTCATATACAATATGTACAACAATTAAGAGGGAATAATAAGAGTGGACGATCAAGAACGAAGTGCCCGTATTAAGAAGGGAGTAAGAAAAGGCTGTAGCCTTTCGCCCCTACTCTTCAATCTGTACATCGAGGAAGCAATGTTGGAAATAAAAGAAAGGTTCAGGCGTGGAATTAAAATACAAGGTGAAAGAATATCAATGATACGACTCGCTGATGACATTGCTATCCTGAGTGAAAGTGAAGAAGAATTAAATGATCTGCTGAACGGAATGAACAGTCTAATGAGTACACAGTATGGTTTGAGAGTAAATTGGAGAAAGATGAAGGTAATGAGAAGTAGTAGAAATAGAACAGCGAGAAACTTAACATCAGGATTGATGGCAACGAAGTCCATGAAGTTAAGGAATTCTACTACCTAGGCAGTAAAATAATCAATGACGGACGGAGCAAGGAGGACATCAAAAGCAGACTCGCTTTGGCAAAAAAGGCATTTCTGGCCAAGAGAAGTCTACTAATATCAAATACCAGCCTTAATTTCAGGAAGAAATTTCTGAGGATGTACGTCTGGAGTACAGCATTGTATGGTAGTGAAACATGGACTGTGGGAATACCGGAACAGAAGAGAATCGAAGCATTTGAGGTGTGGTGCTATAGACGAATGTTGAAAATTAGGTGGACTGATAAGGTAAGGAATGAGGAGGTTCTACGCAGAATCGGAGAGGAAAGGAATATGTGGAAAAGACTGATAAGGACAAGGGACAGGATGAAAAGACATCTGCTAAGACATGAGGGAATAACTTCCATGGCACTAGAGGAAGCTGTAGAGGGCAAAAACTGTAGAGGAAGACAGAGATTGGAATACGTCAAGCAAATAATTGAGGATGTAGGTTGAAAGTGCTACTCTGAGATGAAGAGGTTAGCACAGGAAAGTAATTCGTGGCGCCATTTGCAGCATAATCGACAGGACTGACTGCGGACTTCTCTTACAGAGCCGTGTGGAGGGTCTGAATCAGAGACTCAGACGGCACTGTGACCGTGTAGGCTGCAGATTCCTCGACTTGCGCCATAGGGTGGTTGGGTTTTGAGTTCCACAGAATGGATCAGGAGTCCACTACACGCAGCAGGCTGCTAAACGTGTTGCAGGCTCTGTGTGGCGTGGGCTGAGCGGTTTACTGAGTTAGTGGGTCTCGTAGAAACACAAAAAGGGCTTCAGTCGTAAAGGGTGCAAGTCGAACACAGGAAGAACGTAGATCCAGGAACCATGGTTACAGTAGCTGCAAATTGACGTAGCTATGTTGGGAAAGTACCAGAGCTCCAAGCGCTAATAGAAACCACTGATACTCAAATCGTTATAGGTACTGAAAGCTGGCTAAAGCCGGAGATAAGCTCAGCCGAAATTTTTGGGAAGAACCTAACGATTTTCACGAAGGATAGGCGTTTGTTGCTATTAGAAGTAGTTTATCTTGTAGCGAAACTGGAGTAGATAGTTCCTGTGAGTTAGTAAGCGTAGAGGTCATTGTTGGCGTCCGGAATATAATAATAGTTGGATCCTTTTACCGACCTTCCAAGTTCGATGATACAATTACTGAAGGTTCAAGGAGAACTTGAGTCTAATTACAAAAACGTACCCGACTTATACAATTATAGTTGGCGGTGACTTCAAATTACCCTCGATGTGTTGGGGAATATACATGTTTAAACCCGAAGGTACACAAAACATCATTGGAAATTGTGCTAAACGCGTTGTCTGAAAATTATTTCGAGCACGTAGTTCATGGACCACTCGAATATCAAACTGTTGTGAAAAGAAACATCACTTCTTACCAACAAATAACCCTGAGCTAATAACAAGCATCAAAAGGGATAGAAGGATTAGTGAACATTTGGATGTCGTAGCGAGACTGAGTAATGTAACTCTCAAATCCTTCAAGAATCGAGCGGTTCTGGGCGCTGCAGTCTGGAACCGCGAGACCGCTACGGTCGCACGTTCGAATCCTGCCTCGGGCATGGATGTGTGTGATGTCCTTACGATAGTTAGGTTTAAGTAGTTCTAAGTCCTAGGGGACTGATGACCTCAGAAGTTAAGTCCCATAGTGCTCAGAGCCATTTTTGAACCGTCATGAATAAAAGACAAATATACCTATTCAGGAAAGCAGATAAAAATTCACTTTGCACCTTCCTGAGAGACAATCTCCACTCCTTCAAAATTAACAATGCACCAAAAAGCGTAGGCCAGAAATGGCTTGAGTTCAAAGAAATATTATCGACAGCAGTTGGGAGATTTATACCAAATAAATTAACAATCGATGGACCTGATACCCCTTCGTTCATACAACGGGGGAAGAGTCTGTTACTGTTGCAGAAACAACGAAGAAAGTATGCCAAATTCAAACGAACGCAGTCTCCAAGACTGGTGATATTTTACAGAAGCTCGAAAGTTAGCTCGGTGCACGTTGTGTTTCATAATCTGTAAGTAGGCTGTTTAGGTTTTTGTATTGGTAACGCCACGTAGCGCTCTGTATGAAGATCACTGGCTGTGCTATGTGCTGTCTGTGGCTGGTTGGTATTGTTGTAATACTCACCATTGTAGTGTTGAACAGTTGGCTGTTAGCGGCGCGTAGCGTTGCGCAGTTGGAGGTGAGCCGCCAGCAGTGGTGGATGTGGGGAGAGAGATGGCGGAGTTCTGAAATTTGTGAGACTGGATGCCATGAACTGCTATATATATTATGACTATTAAGGTAAATACATTGTTTGTTCTCATTTAAAATCTTTCATTTGCTAACTATCCTTATCAGTAGTTAGTGACTTCCGTAGTTTGATTCTTTTAGTTAGCTGGCAGTAGTGGCGCTTGCTGTATTACAGTAGTTCGAGTAACGAAGATTTTTGGTGAGGTAAGTGATTTGTGAAACGTATAGGTTAATGTTAGTCAGGGCCATTCTTTTGTAGAGATTATTGAAAGTCAGAATGCGTTGCGCTAAAAATATTGTGTGTCAGTTTAAGCACAGTCGTGTATAATTTTTCTAAGGGGACGTTTCAAATCTAATGTACGGTGGTGATTATACAGAGTACACATTAATAAAACCGACAAACTACAGGGAAGGACTTCTGATTGGGAGTGGAGGAAAGGAGGCCATATGCACATACGTCCGGAAATGCATCGTTCGCATGGTAGATGTCGCTGGCGAATGACATTTCCTCTGACACGTGGCGTGTGTTCCTCGTGTGTTGCACGCTGTGTGACTGACGCAGCGTACTGTAAGCAGCGGAATGGCCCGGTATTCAAGTCCGGAAGAGATATGATGTTTATGAACGGCCAGACAGATGGAAAATCTCGAGAGCCACAACGCGGTCCTTCAGATCTGGTGTAGGCAGAGTCCGCTGCCTCCCTGCACATCCGTCTCAAAGGGACCACCAACGCCCGAAAAGGGCTTCAAATGTTGTGGATGGGGCTGGTGTCAGCGAGGGTACTTGTTTTGGTGTAGACGTCCTGCCTTTCGACCGTTTCCATCTGCTCGGCCGTACGCAAACACCATCTCGGCATGTTCCGCCACACACCGTCAGGTGGGTTGCGGAGTATGGATGTAGATGTAGATGTAGATGTAGATGAATACCGGACCATTCTACTGCTTACAGTACGCTGCGCCAATCATTCGCATTGCAGTACACGAGGAATATGCAGCACGTGGTCAGAGAACCTTTCACTCCTCAAGGACATCTACTTTGGCAACGACGCATTTACCGACACATGTTCGTAGGACTTCTTTCCCTCCGTTTCCGTTCAGGAATCCGTCTCTGCACTTTGTTGGTTTCATTAACATTTACCAGTTATTTTTAAGAATATATGTGACCAAGTAGAAGAAATGACTAAAATAAATACAGGTCGTGTTTCTGTGGTTGAGAAATTTAATATATTCACTAAATCTATTGCAATGGGCTATCACAGGAACATAAAATTCCACTTTATTGATTTTTTCAACTTTCTGATACGCTCTCTACTAAAATAGGCCTTGTAATTAAAACCTGAGGAGATGAAAATAACAAAAAAAAATTTTGTTTGGCAGCAAGCAGTTTACCGAGCGAGGTGGCGCAGTGGTTAGCACACTGGACTCGGGAGGCCGACGGTTCAAATCCACGTCCGATCAACCTGGTTTAGGTTTCACGTGATTTCGCTAAATCGCTACAGACAAATGCCGGAATGGTTCTTTTGAAATGGCATAGCCGCTTTCCTTCCCCATTTTGATGCCGTCAACTGATGCATTCAAAATACTGCTGAGTGGGGAAAGAACAATTAGCCATCGGATCAGTTTCCAAAGACAGTGAGTCAATGCGTAAGATAACAATATTTACGTAATCTCTACAATTACTTAATAGAGATGTTAATGGGATATTATAATAATTTTAGTTTCAGATCCCAACTCAGCTGTGTCTAATGTTCGACACAAGAAATCTCACCGGGAACTGTAGAACTGTTGACAAAATATTCACAAGATACTGATAATTGCAACAAATAAGGAAAGCTGAAGCTGACCCTGTGCTGGAAAACGGATTTAAACCTGTTTCTCAACCTTTACAGACACTGAGACAGCGATGCCAAAAGGAAAATGGAGATCAAGACTAAGAACTTAAATCAATGGAAACGATGTATTTATGAAGGCAGAATGTGATGATATTGTAGGAGGAAAAGAAAAGATGTTGATTAGGACTAGAAAGATGATAGTGATCAAGCAGGAGAAGAAGATGGTTACGTTTAGGAAGAAGACATTCACGATTACAAGACTCTGCTGAGCAAATCACCAGCAGATAGCGAATGTGCCCAATGGAATAACACGTATAAATTGGCAGAACGATTAGTTTCCTTGCTGGCTTCGAAAACAGTAGGCAATAATTGACATCTATTAAAGCGGGACACTGAGAAACATCGATTATTGCTTGAAATTTAAAGTGGCTGCGGAATATAAAGGGAAAGATTCAATTACAGAGTGGGAAGTTCCTTGCGAGAAAGTTCAGTGAGTTCAAACACACTGACAAAAATTCGAAAGACTTCGAAGCAGTTCGTGTAATTATTTCGAGGGATTTCACATACTGAACATTGGATCTTGGGAACAAATCGTGAGGCATCTTATTGGAATTCAGATATTAACTGAAGAAACACGCGCAGTTGTAGTCCCAATATTACAACCTTATCGTGACAGACGGTGAAAGTACGTAAAAATATTAGACGTGAAAACATAGAAACATTGTACCATTTAAATAGGTCATGTCCATCACAGCAGGTAGAGCGTATGTAGCAGGTTATGTTAAACGATGTATATACTCGTAAATGTGTTTGTTCAGTATTGGTTCATAATGTGCACACACAACCACTTTGGAATGTTACATTATATGATACCTGGAGCGTTGTAGTATTGTGAAAAAATGCAAAAACATTAAATGAATGAAAAATTAAAAGATTATACAATTTAAACTCAATATCCCTTCTGACACAGCCAGTGTCTCCATGAAACATTCTTTTTTGAATGTAATCCTTTAATAATACAATTTATGTATATAGCACCTTTGTTATAGTTTTTCTCCAATAGCCCCTTTTTAATACACTGCACAGCACCATGAAAGAGCCATTTTTCGAAACTGCATAGGTGCCTCAGACTACTATACGAAAGTGTGAAATATGGCTCGAAGGTGCCTACAACATTCTTCTGCAATGGTGACGCCCAAATACCAAGGTGTCTACACACGTGGAAACAAAAACAATAGCTGAGAAGTTCGTGTAAGTTGGGTTAACGATGTCACATTGGCACCAAAGCTCACAAAATTCACGGTGGAGAAGTCGTCGCACTCCTTCTTACTCACATTTCAGCCCTTCTTTTGACGCCTCTGCGATGGATGCAGGAACCACGATGCCCAGTGTTGAAAACTCGTGGCTTTCTAGTACATGGCTGTGAGAAACGTTTCAGACATACCGACACTCAGAATCGACAAGAAAATGTCTCGGAGGATGGCATAAAGGGTATCGAAGGAAAGACCCCTTTCTTTGGGGTGTTGATTCCCACCGATTTTGCGATCGGAAACGACGTTTGGTAACGGGATGGGCAAGAGGACGATTTTTCTGAGAACCTTCGACACTGCTGGTATCCCCGGACGCTTCAACCCTTGCTAAGGACACAGTGGGTCTGCAGACTCATTGAATATGATGGTACTCATTTTGTGTGTTGCACGGCCGCAATTGTCCCTTTCAAGACTATTCTACGAAATTTGAACGTGATGCAAAGCAGCAAAGGTTGTCTATTCATTTTCACTGCTTCTGTGACGTGATTGGTGGTGGTGGTGGTGCTGAGGGAGGGGGCCGTTTGGGGGAGGGGGGGCTTTGTCACGGGCGCCCATTAAACGGTGACTGACGGTTTCCGTACAGGTCGCTTTTCGAAGTGCTAAAAACAAGGGCAGGAGCTCCATATCGACCAGCCCTTAATATATGGGAATTCTATAACCTTCTGCGTAGACAACTGGCGCCATTTACCTCAGGAAAGAAACCAAGGATTTTTTAAGTTTTAATGAGTGAAGTTATAGAACACATGAGAACGATTATTCGAAGGTGAGATGTTTATAGGTGAACAGGTTTCTTTGGAATAAATGTCTGAGAATAATTTCTTGGTGGCCAAGGGGTTCTGCAAGTGGACGGGAATAATGGTGGGCCATAATGGAGGATGGATACCCTCGCCCGTCCCTATAAGTAATAGTTCAGCCAGTAAGGGTACGGCCCAGGGAAGGCAAGGTCCTGTGGTTCGATACCTCGTAGACACGCAGGTTTAATTTTCCACAATGATACACATGTCATTTGATTTTATCGATTATAAATAGTTCGTGAAAGCATTTGACTGTAAATACGATCTCTTTGTTTACGGCATAATTTTTTCTCCTACCAGTCACGATTCTCTCTTGATTTACCTGTTGCACGAAGCATTTGAGGAATTTATAGGCTTTTTAAAGTATGTTTTTCATGTGCTCTGCCATTCATGATGCTTTGTCCGTTCGCTGTTTCATTTATGTCTGTGCATAAAAAGTTTGTTTGATGTGTAATATGCTTGTGTTTCTGCAAGACTGAACGATAAGAAAAACTTTGACAAGAGAACAATGCAGACTCCACACATCGAAAACGTCGCCAATCGCCAATAAATGCCACGGTACCCGAAAACGCACTTCAAAATGGGAATTATTTCGCGAAAAGAACTGTGAAAATAGAAATAAAAATAAAGTCGTGAGTGGTAACAGAAGAAAATTAGGTTGTAGATAAACCCATTAACATACTGAATTTGAGGGAAAGTTTACGATTTAGTTATTGAATTGCATTATTATAACGAATCTAATTGACGTTGTTCGCAGCCTAAGGCCAACGTCGCGTACCGCACACATCCTTCGTGTTACTGGGCTCTGTGAGAACTTCGCAACGCGGACGCGTTTCGCGGTGGAACACCACTCTTGATTACGCAGAAACAGGGAGGCCTCGGCGACGAACAGCCTTTCCGAACGTTCCGGGTGCGCTGCCGCACGCAGTCCCTCACCAGCAGAGCGCGCGCGTCTGTCGCTGTGGCGCCGGGACGGCGCCTCGTCTGTCCACGCTGATGGAGTTTCTCACTCCCTTTACATTTTTAATCTCGGCACCGGAACACAGGAGAGACGTATTTTCATTCCAGGGCAGAACGGCCGACGACGTAACTAGATATGTTCAGTGCAGTGCAAGTCAGAATGCTAAAAGTAATTTCGGAGCCACCACCGCTCTTACACAGACGATGGAGGTTTCAAAACTGACGTAGTGTCATGGCAGGTACGAAGGTGGACTACCCGAGGGGTGTCAGTGGCATAAGAGTAACGCTAGCGGCGCCACCATGGGGATGAAATGATGTTCGCTTTAAATATCCACTGCAACGGTCGTGAGCGTTAGTTGCATTTGAGATTGAACGTGGTGAACTGATATTACTAAAGGATGGCTCTAAGGCGATAGAGACGCTATTATCAGTACCTCGCTGAGTTTGAACAACATCGTGTATTTGCGCTACGAGAAAATTGATGATACTTCTGCGATATTGCAGGAAAAATTGGCAGGAATTTAACCACTGTATGTGCTTGCCAACAGTGGAGGTCACGTGAATGTATGGTCGCAAGAAGACGGCATCAGACGGTCACGTGGCACTACCGAGAGGGAAGAGTTCGATATTCGGCGTATGTCTCTGGCGTACGAGCTTCATATTCGGCGTATGACTCTGGCGCATCGTACTGCACCTGTATAGGCAACTGAGCACCAGTTGACAACACAGAGACACAACGAACTGTTATAAATCGGTCACTTCAAGGACAGCTCCGAAACAGACGCCCTATAACGTGGATTGCAGTGACCGCGAACCACCGCCATTTGCGACTTCAGCGGTGCCAAGTGAGAGCTCATTGGACTGCAGGGTGGAGACCTGTTACATTTTCTCTGAAGAAAGTTGGTTCTGCTTCGGTGCCAGCGATGGCCAATGAGAGCCTGCAATGGAACTGTCTGCCTGCTAGACACACCAGCCCTGCATGTAGGGATATGGTGTGGAGTGAGAATTCTTGTGGTGTCACCGCCAGACTCCACACTTGCTAGGTGGTAGCCTTTAAATCGGCCGCGGTCCGGTAGTATACGTCGGACCCGCGTGTCGCCACTATCAGTGATTGCAGACCGAGCGCCGCCACACGGCAGGTCTAGAGAGACTTCCTAGCACTCGCCCCAGTTGTACAGCCGACTTTGCTAGCGATGGTTCACTGACTTCCACGCTCTCATTTGCCGAGACGATAGTTAGCATAGCCTTCAGCTACGTTATTTGCTACTACCTAGCAAGGCGCCAATATCCGTACTATTGATATTGTGAATCATGTACCATAAAGAGCGACGTTCTCCATTAATGGATTAAAGTTAAGTATTCCACCAGCTACGTCCGTTTTTCTGCATTCTAATTCCCTTGTCATGTTCCAGATCTCACGCCAGCCTGCGTGAGCTAAAATGCTTGCATTTCGGCCTCCTTTAGTAACCCTGTGTTGGCTCTCCCGCCAACCACAACAATTCTTATCACAGCAGAAGCTCTCTCGTGGTTGTCCCGCACACCCTGAGTGTAAGGCTGTACGTCCCTGTGTTGATTCCACCTGTTCTGCTGCCATTCATGAACATCGTTGTAGGGAGTGCTTTCGAACAGGATAAAGTACATCCATACAGAATTTTTGTAAACCAACGCGGTCTATAGAATGTCAGCATGTTGGCTTTGCCTGTTCCATCACCAGAATTGTCTCTATTCGAGCACATATGATACATCATGGGACGACACTTCCTGCGTCATCTACAATCGCCGTTATCTATCCCTGCATTGACCGACCCATAGCAACAGGCATCGAACTCCATCCCACAAACTGACATCCGGCACCTGTACAACACAATGCATGCACGTTTGCATGCTTTCATTCAACATTCTGACAGTTACGCTGGTTATTAACGTACCAACACTTCACATCAGCAATGGCTTGTCTCTCCCTTATGTTAAAGGAAGATCTTGTAGTAGTTGCAAGGGGAACAGTGTGGGCGATTGACCAGCCTTTGTAACATTAACCAAAACGGCCTTTCTATCCTGGTACTGTAAAGGTCTGAAACAAACGTGAACATACAGCTGTAACTTTTCTCGCTGGTATGCAGCTCTGCTGTATGGTTAAATGATAATCGCGACCTCTTGGGTAAAATATTCCGGAGGTAAAACAGTCCCCTGTTCGAATCGCCTGGCGGGGACAAGTCAGGAGGACGTTATCGTCAGAAGAAACAAAACTGGCATTCTACGGATCGGAGAGTGTACATATAGATCCCTTAAGTGAGCAGGTATGAAAATGGATCTGCTGAAGTTACCCTTAGTGGGAACTACAGAAATTCGGTTGCACAAGGAACAGGACTTCTGGACAGGTGAATAAAGGATTATAAATAAAACATTCAATAGGGGTAATAAATGAGTAGGCCGGCCTGGGTGACCGAGCGGTTCTAGGCGCTTAAGTCTGGAACCGCGAGACCGCTACGGTCGCAGGTTCGAATACTGCCTCGGGCATGGGTGTGTGTGATGTCGTTAGGTTAGGTTTAAGTAGTTCTAAGTTCTAGGGGACTGATGACCTCAGGTGTTAAGTTGTAACGTGCGCGTTGGGCACACAATACTCCTTACAGCCTGTACTATGGTAAGTGAACGGGCTTCACCTTATGAGAAAGGATTTTCGTATAGATATCGACCGCGTGCACCTGAATTGTGGTAAATCAGACTTACACCGACTCGGTAATAACAACGATCCGTCAAGCAAGTCCGAAATGCAATTACACGTCAGGATGGACGAAAAGCAACACTGAAGATGCTACCAATTTAATGATAATATGGTCGCCAGCCTAATTACGCATTAACTGAGTTTCTTCCCCTGTACAAGTCGGTGTATATTCATGCAAAACAACACGTAGTAACACTGCATAATAAAGTAAAATTTTAGAACCAAAAAATGCATTGAACTGATAGTTTCACGTTCTATACTGATATGGAAAAACCATTAATACATAACATTACACTGTAATGTATACTACAAAACTTCGTACTGTCTATTAACCTGGTTAAAATCGGGCATAGGTTACCCTAGCAATAGCACTTTCGTGACACACACAAAATGTCAATTTTGATAAAAATAAAACACTGATAAATTTTGACTTATATATTGACTTTAACTTTTGCTGGTCAAACCAATGTGGAACACTTCAGAATTCAAATGAATAAAAAGGGGGGGGGGGCGGGAACCCTGTAACTGTTATGACCACTATATAAAAAATTTATTACTGAAATTATCATGCGTTCAAGATTTCCAGTATATGAGTTGCTACTCTTTTTATCTTATTTACTTCTCATTTAAATACCTTTATATCTGTCTCGAAATAATTAAACTTCCTTACTATATCAGTATTAAAGTTATCTTTCAACTTCGTTAAACCTTCGTTATTCATTTACTGCTTCATTAACAAAACAGTTCTTTAAACACCATTCTAACATAACTAGGTCTGCAAGTAATTATTATTAACACAAAATTTAATTTTTCATTCCGGCACACTCGGACTGCACAGCATTTGGCAAGGACCCTGCCCGTTGTGTTGTGCAGTGGCCGTGCCCGCTGGCCTGCCCTCCACCTTCTACCGCTCCCTTGCAGACAGGGTATTCACCCCAGGTTTTGCATTATACATATCCTAACACATTGCCTACGTATGGAACAGACGCACAGTTACAATTTTAAACATCTTACAACAGTCTCAACATTCGTCACATTTCAGACTCTTACAATATTGCTTGTCATTTGACATAAACATTAATATTCACACTGAAACTTGTTTACAGTTTTCTTAAAACAATTTATATGTACAATAGAACAGCGTTGTTGTTTTACAAAGTCCCATAGTGCTCAGAGACATTTGACCCATTTGAATATATGAGTAGGATTAATAATGAACCAGAAAATAGGAACATCACAGTGAACGCATTAGTGTTGACAAGATAGACGTGAAGTCTACACCCACCACAGTAGTACGAGTCTGTATGCCAACTGGCCACGCAGATGAAGCTGAAGATATGTATGACGCGATAAAAGAAATTATTCAAGTAGGTAAGGGAGACATAAATTTAACAGTGATGGGGGACTGGCATTCGATAGTAGCAAAAGGAAGTGAAGGAAAAATAGTAGCTGAATATGCATCCCGGAAGGAAATGAAAGAGGGAGCCGCCTAGTACAGATTTGCAAAGAGCATAATCATCGCTAACACTTGGTTTAAGACTCATAAAGGAAGGTTGTATATGTGGACGACACCTGGTGACACTTTATGGTTTCAGATTGATTATTTAATGATAAAACACAGATTTTGGAACCAGATTTTAAACTATAAGACATTTTCAGGGGCAGTTGTGGACTCTGATCACATTTTATTGGCTATAAAGTGTAGATTAAACTGAAGAAAATGGAAAAGGATAGGAAATTAAGGATATGGGGCCAGGGTAAGTTGACAGAATCAGAGGTTACTGTGAGTTTCAGAGAGAGCAGTAGGCAACAATTGACCAGAACACGGGGAAGGAATACAGTAGAAGACGAATGCGTAGCTTTAAGAGATGAAATTACGAAGGCGAGGGCAAGTAGAAAGCCTTGGGTAACGTAAGAGATATTGAATTTATTTGATGAAAGGAGAAAATATAAAACTGCATTAATTGAATCAGGCGAAAGGGAACACAAACATTTAAAAAATCAAATTAACAGGAAGTGCAAAATGACTAAGCAGGAATGGCTAGAAGATTTAGAAGCATATTTCTCTTGGGGAAAGGTAGATCCGCCTACAGGGAAGTTAGAGAGGCCTCTCGAGAAAAGAGAAGCAGCTGTATGAATATCAGGGGCTCAGATGGAAAACCAGTTCTAAGCAAAGAACGGAAAACAAAAAAGGTGGGAGTGTATAGAGGATCCTACAGGGGAGATGTTCTTGAAGACAATAGTATGGAAAGTGAAGTGGACACAGATGAAGACGAGATGGGAGGAATTTAAGAATATGTGAAAGATCTATGCCGAAACAAGGGCCCGGAAGTTGATATTCCGTCAGAACTACTGATAGCCTGGGGAGAGCCAGCGGTGACAAACCTGTTCCATTTGGTATAGAAGATGTGTAAGACAGGTGAAATACCCTCAGACTTCAGGAAGAATGTATTGTGATGTTCCAAAGATAGCAGTTGCTGAAGCGTTTGAAAACTACCGGACGGTCAGTTTAATAATACATGACTGCAAAATGCTAACACAAATTCTTCACAGAAGAATGGAAAAACTTGTAGGAGCAGACCTCCGGGAAGACCAGTTTGAATTCCGGACCAACGTAGGAACACGTGAGGCAATGCTAATTTTACGACTTATTTTAGAAAATAATTTAAGGAAAGGTAAACCGATCTTTATGACATTTGTAGACTTGGCTGAGGCTTTGACTTGAATATTTGTTTTTGAAATTATAAATACATTAGGAGTAAAATACAGTAGCGAAAGGCTATCTACAACTTGAACAGAAACCAGATGGCAGTTATAAGAGTCGAGAGGCATGAACGGGAAGCAGTGGTTGAGGAATGAGACAGGGTGCAGCCCATTGCCGATGTTCTTCAATCTGTACTTTGAGCAAGCAATAAATGAACCCAAGGAAATATTTAAAATGGGAATTAAGGTTCAGGGGAAAGAAAGAATAGCTTTGAGGTATGCTCATGATATGTCGGAGATAACACAGGACTTGCAAGGGCAGTTGAACCTAAAGTGAACATCAACGAAAACAAAACAAGAATAATGGAATGTAGTAGAATTGAATCTGGTGATGCTGGAGTAATAACATTAGGAAACGAAACACTTAAAGTACAGAGGTTTAAAATGTAGACTGGCCACGGCAAGAAAAGTATTTATGAAGAAGAAAAATTTATTAGCATCGAATATAGATATAAGTGTTAGGAAGTCTTCTCTGAATGTATTTTCCTGGAGTGTAGCCATGTATGGAATAGAAACATGGACGATAAACAGTTTAGAAAAGAAGAGAGTAGAAGATTTTCAAATGTGGTGCTAGAGAAGAATGTTGAAGATTACGTATGTAGATCACGTAATCAATAACGGAGTACTAAATAGAATTGGGGAGACAAGAAATTTGTGGCACAACTTGACCAAAAGAAGGCATCGGTTGACAGAATACATTCTGAATCATCAAGGGCTCTCCAATTTAGTATTGGAGGGAAGTGTTGGGGTTAAAAATGGTAGAGAGGGACCAAGAAATGAATACACTAAGCAGGTTCAGACAGACGCAGGTTGCAGCAGTTATACGAAGGTGAAGAGCCTCGCACTGGAAAGAGTGGCATGCAGAACTGCATGAAACCAGTTTTTGGACTGAAGACCACAACAACAACAACATTAGAAAAACAGACTAGCTGCAGGGCCTATTTCTGATTAGAAGTGGAGGAAGAGAGGTTCTATGAACACATGTCCGGAATTGCATCGTTGCCAAAGTCTATGGTGCTGACGAATGGCAGTTCCTAAGACCAGTTGCCGTGTTCTCCTGGTACGTTGCAGACTGTGTGGCTGACGCAGCGTACTGTAAGCAGCACAATGGTCCGGTGTTCGTGTGGGGAACGAGGCGAGGTGGTGTGTGTGTGCGGCCATGCAGATGGAAACGGACCACAGTCAGCACAGCTATACCTAAACAATATTTCCAGCCCTTTTTGGGCGCTTCTGTGATCCTGGATCCTTTCAGACAGACGAATGTGCAGGGAGGCGGCAGATTGTGCGTGCACCAGATTTGGAGGATCGGGCTCTACAGGATATTTAGACAAGCGCTGGACAAGTTCCAGGCAAGTGACCCACCAACGTGTAAGTACGGATATGTGTATCCTGCGTGGTAACCGCTGTTATCCCTATGACGTGACCACTATGAGCATATGTTGTGATGCCGATGCGATGCAGCTCTGTCTCTTCTCTTGTGTTCCGGGACGATTTGGTGTCGTTACACGCACGCCGTCCCTTGCCGGTCACATGTTCACAGGAAATTTTCTCCTCCATTTCCAGTCAGCAACCCCTCTCTGTATTTTGTCAGTTTTATTAATCTTCACCGTGTATTATAGCATTTGCGAGTTATTTGCCATAAAATGTTTCTCAAGCTATTTTAAGGAAGGAAAACGCACCATTAGAAAAGCTGTACAGTCGACACTACGGAGCCACGAATGTAAACCACTCAACAAGTTTATGAATGTCCCGTGGAACGTAACTCGAACAAATTTATTGAAAAACTGTTTGATTGGTATTTTGTGTTTGGTACGCCGAAGGTGGTATGCTTTTGTATAAAAAATGCGACAGAAATATTGAAATTGTTTCTGTACCTGCAAAGAGATCTATTCTATACCTGCGGGTACAGTCATATTTTGCAACCACCGTGCACTACACGACAGAGGTTACATGACATTGTACCAGTTATGAGGGCTCCTTCCCGTTCGTTCACTTGTGAGACGAGGGAGGAATGCTAGCTTAAAGTCCTCTTTAATTGGTCTGACCTTGTCCTCGTGCTCCCCACCACAGCCCAGAGTAGAACATTCCTGCAGGCATCACCTAAGCAGCCTTTCTGAGGATACTCCGCGCCTACCTTCAGCGACCACCGGTTCGGTTTACTCAGCAGCTCCGTGACGCTCAGCCGCGGGTCAATTAAACCTGTGACCACTCACGCTGTTCTCCTTTATATACTATCAACATATCATGCTAGTCAAATCTGGTACGGGCCCCACACACTTGAGCTCACCCTGATTGAGTCAAAATCCGTACGAAATTATGTGTATCTTGAATGTACCTTACCGAATACGAAATAGAACAAGTAGAACTTCATTATCAGAAATGTGACACTACAGATATGAAGTTCCACTGAAATCATTTTAGAACGGCTGACGGCCTACAGTAATGAAACGACACTAATGTAAAAATTGTATTTTCAGTTTCATATACCAAAAATACACTAATGAGGCAAAACATTATGACCACAGGCTTAATAGCTTGTTTTTCCGTCTTTGGGACGAAATACATTATTGATTCTGCATATCAGGGATCCAACGGTTTGTTGGTAGTTACGTGGAGGTATGTGTTATCAGTTGTCTACGGACAGGTCATGTAATGCGCTTAAATAACGCGTCGCTGATTTGTGTACGCGGCGATGGCACCGCATAGCGAGCCGACTGGATTCCATAGGATTTACATCAGGCGAATTTGGTCGCCGAGACACCAACGTTACTTCACTATAATACTCCCCAAACCACTGTAGCATAGTTGTGGCTCCGACACACGGAGAATTATACCGCTGGACATCACCGTCAGGGAAGACATCAAGCATGAATGGATGAAGAGGGTTCGCTGTTGTCAGTGTGTCTTCGGCGTCTGCCGCACGTCCCATGCAAGAGCAGGAGAATGTCTCCCATAACATAATACTGGTCCCACCAGCCTGGGTGCGTGACGAGCTCCACGTTTCGAGGCACCGTTCTTCTCGATGGCGAGGTTTGTGAAAAATACCGTCAACCTAGTGTAGCAAAAATGTGATTCACCCGAAGAGCTGACACGTTTCCATTGAACGACTGTCGGATCCCGATGGTTAAGTGTGCACTAAAATCATAATTGACGATGTCGTTGGATCAATATGTGGACACGTAGGAGTGGTCTGTTGGGGAGCTCCATGTTCAACAAAGTGCAGTAAAAGATGTGCTCCGAAACACTTGTGCGTTTTACCAGCGCTGTGCTCTTTTGGAAGAGATGCCATAGACAATCATCTATCCTACTTTATAGAGGAGACAAGCTTCCCAACCCATGTTCTGGGAAGAGTCGTGAACGTCTAACCATTTAGCACCTAATGGTAGCTTTACTGTCCTTCCGTAGACGGTCACAACAGTAGCACGTGAACATTCGACCAGCTTCTCCATTTCCGAGATACTCGTTCACAGGCCCAGAGTAATAATAACCTGCCTTTTGTCAAAGTCGCTTATCTCATTGGATTTCCCCGTTTGGATCACTCTGATGAAGCGCCTTTTGTTGCTCGTCAGGTATCTGCGACTCCACTAACCCAGTGGGCAGCGGTCATGATGTCTTGGTTGGTCAGTGTATATAATATATCAAGAATAACATACACGAAATGTTTCTAACTTTGCTATGTTTATGAAAACTCTTATAAGCATCCAGCGGAGGAGGAAAAGGCGTTCGGCTACTTCCGTCATGATGGAGAAACTGTCCATACAGCCGACCGAACCCTGAAGCACATTTATACAATCTTCGCTCCTGACAGAGTTGTCAGCAGCGGTCAGTCTTTTCGCGGCCCTAGCTGGCCACTGAGGTCACCTGATCTGTGACTCTGTGTGTGGGAAGCCCTCAAGTCCAAGGTGTATCGCAACAACCCTCATAGTCTTCAAGAACTGCAGCAGATTATTTCGGACGAGACCTCAGCAATTCCAGCTGCCCAGGTGCGGTCCGCCTTCAGGAACTTGCTGAACAGGGCCCAGAAGTGCCGAGAGGTGAATGGTGGTCACTTGCAACATCTGCTATAGTTAAGTTAGTACTGTATTTCTTGTCGTCTGTTGTGTTTCTTTGTACGCTGGAGCTCTGTTCTCTAGTCCACTTTTACATGCCCGGCCATATGTACATGCCTATATGTACAGGCTAATTTGAGAAGCTACTGTAGGGATTTTGATATGGTTTTCTTTAATAGTCGGAGTGATTAACGATGAAGGTTTGTGTAGATTAACTTGTAAATATTTCGTGTAAATGATAAGTTAAAGTCCAGCGAGCTTTGAAAACGATGCCTTCGGCATCTGGTGGAACTCTTCAGAAGTGCAGCTCTAATGCGTCGCCCTTGAGTAGCTGACAATGGGAGAGGCGGCGCCGAACACTTCCCGCCTGTTGTAAGTACGTCGAAGGAAGCCGAGCGTTTGCTCGCGTTCACTCAATGTGGGGGTGCCTTGACATATTTACTTACATTCCTTTAAGAGACTTCAAATTATACATATGAATGTATTTGTGAGTTTCTTTAAGGAGGAAACGCACATGACCTTCTTGACATTTTAAAAATAGAATATGGAATGGGATCCAGAAATTCCACGCCTACGACTGCTGAAGATTTTGAAAAACTTCTGGAGCAGGTTGGGGACATATTTTTAAAAAATGGCATTACTGGACCGCCATGCTCGGCTTCTCTCAGATCAGCAGTCGCAAATCATGTATAATTTTCATTGTATATTCTTAAATTCGAAATATCATAGTCATAATCACTTCATCATCATGCTGCGATGTGAGACAGTAAAATGCGGAGGAATCTAATATTTTTCGAATAGTTTCCCTCCAATCATTTGGCAATAATTCTATAGCGAAAAATCGTGCGAATCCAAAATACGTAGTTCTTCATTTCTTTGTGCAAAAAGTAAAGCGTTTTTCGGTAAAGTACTTCAGCAGGGGATGCAGTTTTGCTCCGTTTACATGCAGAAGGTTATTCCGACAGTGTAGCACGTGGCTCAAATAACGTGCAAATGGTTCTTTGCGCGGTAGGGTGACAAAGGTGTTCCACAGAGAGTCCGCGGCTAAGATTTGTGGCACAGGGACGGCCAGGGTGGCCGTGCGGTTCTAGGCGCTACAGTCTAGAACCACGCGACCGCTACGGTCGCAGGTTCGAATCCTGCGTCGGGCGTGGATGTGTGTGATGTTCGTAGTTTTTTTTTTTTCCATCAGTTTGAAGCGGCCCACCACGAATTCCTTTCCTGTGCTAACCTCTTCATCTCAGAGTAGCACTTTCAACCTACATCCTCAATTATTTGCTTGATGTATTCCAATCTCTGTCTTCCTCTACAGTTTTTGCCCTCTACAGCTTCCTCTAGTACCATGGAAGTCATTCCCTCATGTCTTAGTAGATGTCCTATCATCCTGTCCCTTCTCCTTATCAGTGTTTTCCACATATTCCTTTCCTCTCCGATTCTGCGTAGAACCTCCTCATTCCTTACCTTATCAGTCCACCTAATTTTCAACGTTCGTCTATAGCACCACATCTCTCTTCTGTTCCGGTATTCCCACAGTCCATGTTTCACTACCATACAATGCTGTACTCCAGACGTACATCCTCAGAAATTTCTTCCTCAAATTAAGGCTGGTATTTGTTATTAGTAGACTTCTCTTGGCCAGAAATGCCTTTTTTGCCATAGCGAGTCTGCTTTTGATGTCCTCCTTGCTCCGTCCGTCATTGGTTATTTTACTGCCTCGGTAGCAGAATTCCTTAACTTCATGGACTTCGTTACCATCAATCTTGATGTTAAGTTTCTCGCTGTTCTATTTCTACTACTTCTCATTACCTTCGTCTTTCTCCGATTTACTCTCAAACCATACTGTGTACTCATTAGACTGTTAATTCCGTTCAGCAGATCATTTAATTCTTCTTCAGTTTCACTCAGGATAGCATGTCATCAGCGAGTCGTATCATTGATATCCTTTCACCTTGTATTTTAATTCCACTCCTGAACCTTCCTTTTATTTCCAACATTGCTTCCTCGATGTACAGATTGAAGAGTAGGGGCGAAAGGCTACAGCCTTGTCTTACTCCCTTCTTAATACGGTCACTTCGTTCTTGATCGTGCACTCTTATTATTCCCTCTTGGTTGGTGTACATATCGCATATGACCTGTCTCTCCCTATAGGTTACCTCTACTTTTTTCAGAATCTTGAACAGCTTGCACCATTTTATATTGTCGAACGCTTTTTCCAGGTCGACAAATCCTATGAAAGTGTCTTGATTTTTCATTAGCCTTGCTTCCACTATTAGCCGTAAAGTCAGAATTGCCTCTCTCGTGCCTTTACTTTCCCTAAAGCCGAACTGATCGTCTCCTAGCGCATTCTCAATTTTCTTTTCCATTCTTCTGCATATTATTCTTGTAAGTAGCTTCGATGCATGAGCTGTTAAGCTGATTGTGCGATAATTCTCGCACTTGTCAGCTCTTGCCGTCTTCGGAATTGTTTGGATGATGCTTTTCCGAAAGTCAGATGGTATGTCGCCAGTCTCATATATTCTACACACCAACGTGAATAGTCGTTTTGTTGCCACTTCCCCTAATGATTTTAGAAATTCTGATGGAATGTTATCTATCCCTTCTGTCTTATTTGACCGTAAGTCCTACAAAGCACTTTTAAATTTCGATTCTAATACTGGATCCCCTATCTCTTCTAAATCGACTCCTGTTTCTTCTTCTATCACATCAGACACATCTTCATCCTCATAGAGGCTTTCAATGTATTCTTTCCACCTATCTGCTCTCTCCTCTGCATTTAACAGTGGAATTCCCGTTGCACTCTTAATGTTACCACCGTTGCTTTTAATGTCACCAACGGTTGTTTTGACTTTCCTGTATGCTGAGTCTGTCCTTCCGACAATCATATCTTTTTCGATGTCTTCACATTTTTCCTGCAGCCATTTCGTCTTAGATTCCCTGCACTTCCTATTTATTTCATTCCTCAGCGACTTGTATTTCTGTATTCCCGATTTTCCCGGAAAATGTTTGTACTTCCTCCTTTCATCAATCGACTGAAGTATTTCTTCTGTTACCCATGGTTTCTTCGCAGCTACCTTCTTTGTACCTATGTTTTCCTTCCCAACTTCTGTGATGGCCCTTTTTAGAGACGTGCATTCCTCTTCATCTGTGTTGCCTACTGCGCTATTCCTTATTGCTGTATCTATAGCGTTAGAGAACTTCAAACGTATCTCGTCATTCCCTAGAACTTCCGTATCCCACTTCTTATCGTTATTGATTCTTCCTGACTAATGTCTTGAACTTCAGCCTACTCTTCATCACTACTATATTGTGATCTGAGTCTATATCTGCTTCTGGGTACGCCTTACAATCCAGTATATGATTTCGGAATCTCTGTCTGACCATGATGTAATCTAATTGAAATCTTCCCGTATATCCCGGCCTTTTCCAAGTATACCTCCTCCTCTTGTGATTCTTGAACAGGGTATTCGCTATTACTAGCTGAAACTTGTTACAAAACTCAATTAGTCTTTCTCCTCTTTCATTCCTTGTCCCAAGCCCATATTCTCCTGTAACCTTTTCTTCTACTCCTTCTCCTACAACTGCATTCCAGTCGCCCATGACTATTAGATTTTCTTTCCCCTTTACATACTGCATTACCCTTTCAATAACCTCATACAATTTCTCTATCTGTTCATCTTCAGTTTGCGACGTCGGCATGTAAACCTGAACTATCGTTGTTGGTGTTGGTCTGCTGTCGATTCTGATTAGAACAACCCGGTCACTGAAGTGTTCACAGTAACAGACCCTCTGCCCTACCATCCTATTCATAACGAATACTACACCTGTTATACCATTTTCTGCTGCTGTTGATATTACCCGATACTCATCTGACCAGAAATCCTTGTCTTCCTTCCACTTCACTTCAGTGACCCCTACTATATCTAGATTGAGCCTTTGCATTTCCCTTTTCAGATTTTCTAATTTCCCTACCACGTTCAAGCTTCTTACATTCCACGTCCCAACTCGTAGGTAGAACATTATCCTTTCATTGATTATTCAATCGTTTTCTCATGGTAACCTCCCCGTTGGCAGTTTCCTCCCGGAGATCCGAATGGGGGACTATTCCGGAATCTTTTGCCAATGGAGAGATCATCATGACGCTTCTTCAACTACAGGCCACATGTCCTGTGGATACACGTTACGTGTCTTTAATGCAGTGGTTTCCATTGCCTTCGGCATCCTCATGTCGTTGATCATTGCTGATTCTTCCGCCGTTAGGGGCAATTTCCCACCCCTAGGACAAGAGAGTGCCCTGAACATCTATCCGCTCCTCCGCCCTCTTTGAGAAGGCCGTTGGCAGAATGAGGCTGACGTCTTATGCCGGAAGTCTTCGGCCGCCAGTGCTGATTATTTATCTGGATTTAGGCAGTGGCGTGGATCGAGCCCGGGACCGAAGACGTTTTGATTATGAATCAAAGACGCTAACCTTAGACAACGGGTACTACGTTCTTAGGTTAGTTATCTTTAAGAAGTTCTAAGTTCTAGGGGACTGATGACCTCAGAAGTTGTCCCATGGTGCTCAGAGCCAGTTTGTGGCACAGAGATCGAACAGTGAATCAGTGTTTACCACGCTTTACAGATGGACTGCTGTCACAGGACTACACACTTTTTTAAAGTATTATTTGCGGGCTCCAGAAATGCTCTATTAAACCAGCCTCCGGTATATGAAACACTACAAATTAAAAGACACATTCAGTCACGCTCACACACAAAACCATTAATCGTGTAGAATATTGACATTCTTTCCAACCATATTAACTAAATCATGATGTGCTCCCATCACTGCGCGAGATGACACTCCAAACATCACTTTACAAATGGAAGAAATAATATTCACGTCTCCTGAGAACTTGCATAAAATGTTTCTGTTATATGAAAGTGATCGTATTCACTTACCTAACGTTGTGGATAGAATTTTATAACTAGGCGGCGGTCCATAAACAATTTTACCGCCACGCCATACGAGGTGTCCGTCCGCCCGTAGATCCCTTTACGGCTGCCCACACGAAGCCAGGTGGGTCGCTGGTTTTTAATATATTAGAAGACGAATGGCGACTTCTAAGATGCCAAAAATAAATTCCACTTCCTGCCGCGTTAAAAACATTGCAGTGTTACTAAAATACTCTGCCACGGCACTCATATTCTAGAAAAATAACAACACGTTATTCGAACTATTTTACTGAAACCAGCGGATATTTAGCAACACATATGGAGGAGAAAAGTCTTCGTACTTTAATACAATAAACAAACTAAAAATGCACACTTCAGAAGATTTTGCAGTAGTGCTGATATAAAAAGCAAAGATTATTTTATGGATTTGATGAGAATATTTACCTAAAAAAGCAAACGGTAAATTTCTTATTTTTGGCAAACAAGTCAATCATTTTGTCCTCGACACCAGAGTTTGTCGTTCTTTTCCTATGGGCACTACAAAAACACAAGCCGACAGACAGTGCGCGTCAGTTGCACTTCTGAACCACGTCACGGCTTCACTGCGGTGTGCTGGAGGAACGCTCTACGGTGCTAGTTGAGGGTGGGTGGGGGAGGGGGGGGGGTATAGTCTGACAGAATATAAGAAGTCTCCATACTGCCATACGGCTGGGTAAAACATAGTCTCTAAGTCTGTCACGGAGGTTTGTTTTCTTGTTTTTGTTTTTGTTTTTCAAGCTCTCTTTATTGGTCGACGCATTGTACCATAATCTGGCTTCCGCTTTTAAGTTGCCCATTTGGTAGAACGTTTGCAAACTTTTTATGTGTCTTTGAAAATTGGCTAGCAGGTCAGTGTTGAGGTGTGTGTAGGCTAAGTGGAGATCAGTGTCACTATCCTGGAGTTTGTTCACAGTTGCTTCTAGGTACGAAGAATATCTCGATAACAAAAGACTCAGTGCTATTGGTGGAAGAACTTTGTGGCGTGGACACTTCTGGGGAGTGGCAATGATCAGTGACAGCTCGTGAGTATACATACTGGGTGCTCACAATTTTTTAGATTAAAAGGTAAATATGAGAATGTGTAATTAATAGCATCTGCTGTATAACTACAGTCACTGAATATTATGATCATAACATCAATAATAATAATAATAATAATAATAATAATAATAGTAATAATGATATGCATAACTTGGCTGAAAAAATAAAGAATTGTTTTTGTGGAATTTTCTTGTTTTATGCATAACTAAGCATAGTTTCGGGAGAGAAGGTCTTAGACGTTTTATGGCTAACTTTTCCCAGTAATTTTCTTTTCTGTAACCACTTAAAAACAGATTCAACAGAGTTCATGAGACGCTGCACACGCAAGCCGATTTCTGCACAGCAAACAACCAACTCTGGACACGAACTGCCGTTTGTGGAAATGATTAAATTCAAGTAGTAATGTCTACCATCATGGTCACTTGACGAGAATAGGAATGAGGTACTGAGAACAATAAGGGTCTAAAGCACACCATTATCGATCCCACATTTAAGTGAATATCAAAGAAACCTGAGACACATTCTTTTCATGAATGTTCAGATGCAACGATAAATGTGACTCACCATAAGATCAACAGACGTCAGAAGCATAAATAAATGCTAGAGTCTCTCAATCAACAATAATGTGCTTTAGGGCCTTATTGTTTTCACCGCCTCAAAAGGGTTACTGTATGACGAAGCCCAACACTTAATATACTATAACTCATTCACAAACCCACAAAATAGGATTTCCTATCAATGTAATTATAAGAAATACTGAGGTCTGATCCAATTTTAGTGTATAGTGAGTCAAATGGCATATCTGAGGAATGTGCGACCGTCTAACGGGATTTATGCCAAGGAAACGGGGAAAAGTCTGCTGCAGTATGTATGTATGTATTTGGCACATAAGGCAATTACGTCACGCACGCGCAACCACTTCTTGGAGCGTGCACAAGTGAAGGTGTGCCCCCGACCCCAATGCCAAGTTTCACGGATCCAGAGGAACAGCGGTGTGGCGTAGTGCGGTAGAGTTAGCACTGTGTATTTCAGAGTACAGCACCTGTGTTGTGTTTGACAGTATTCAAAGAAAAATAAATCCGCAAGGTGTCTAAAGTCAAGGTGTTCATGTGCTCTTGGGCTCTTACACAATAGCCGCCACTGGCTGTGGTGGAGATTGTTCTCAACAGATAACGTGAAGTGAGAAGGTAGTTCAAATGGCTCTGAGCACTATGCGACTTAACTTCGGAGGTCATCAGTCGCCTAGAATCCCCTAGAACTGAGAACTACTTAAACCTAACTAACCCAAGGGCATCACACACATCGATGCCTGAGGCACGATTCGAACCTGCGACCGTAGCGGTTGCTCTGCTCCAGACTGTAGCGCCTAGAACCGCACGGCCACTCCGGTCGGCTGAGAAGGTAGTGTTGAGAATCAAGTACAAGTTGTTGTGGGACGCACTTTCTGTACCTTGTAACTTGTTACTTTTAGTGAGTCATGCAGGTTTCTTTTCTGTGTAGCAGAAACACCTTTCTGTCGAACGGTATTCCTGATATCAATCTGTAAAATAAATACAAGGAAACTTAAGTTGAGAATAGATTAACAGCATTTCGCTTCAGAGGATTTCTAACTGTAAGCTGGCTTAAGAATTTAGTGTCTTTTTTTATTAGAAGCATTAGTATGCATTGTTAATAATGGTGTATACTCGCCTGATAAACTGTAAATATTTTGTTCCGATCCATCGAAACAGAAAAATTAAGGAATGCTGCAGAACAACCATAACGTTTATATATATACATTTTAAACTGATTTATTTACACTAATCTAAAAGTTATTTGTACTGATTGAATACACTAAGTCTAGACCAGATGTGAACTGTAGCCCCATAACGATAAATTTCTGCTTTGACGGGTTAACAGTGAAGGTAAGTATTGTTGTGTTGTGATGCCGCGTGGGCTTGGGTAGGAGAGACGACAACTTTTCAAAGCCTCAGCTTGCGCTCACTTTCTTGCTGTACACCATGCCTTAAGAGCACTAAAAGTCATGTACGAAAATGAAAAAATGAAGTAGACATGTTAACATGTTTATAATATATAAAAATATTTTAGGGTTGAACCAAGTGTATGTAGTATCGCCGTTTAAATCAATTTTTATATTGATAACACCTGACCACAGAATCTTTCTTTTTCCCTTCCCTGAAAGCTAGGGGATGGTGGGGGGAGCACGATGCCTCCCCCCCCCCCCCCTCCGCACCCGTAGCCACTGTTATGGGCGCCCATGTTTCCAGGAAGTCCATCATTTGGTCTCCGGCTGCAGGTGCAAACGTTAAGGGGTAACGACGTGCGGGGGGGTGGACACTGCGGCGCTCCTCCCTCGTGGCAGACTGCCCCCTGAGGATGAGCGCGCCTGCCGCTGCGTTCCCCTGTCAGGCCAGAGTCTCGTTCTGATGCCAGTCACATCTGGATTCTGCACGATTCGACAAGCCGCTTAAACGGAGACCCACAAAGAGGCCCCGTTCAGACTGCCGTGTGCTGGTAACCCTGTCTCGCACACGTACGCGGCATCTCCGTATCCTTCCCGGCGACAGCTCAGCATCCGATGCCGTTCACGCCCCTTATACACCTAGCAGGCCTGGTCGCAACACCATTGCACTGTGGTGGCCATTCTATTTGTCACAGGAAATTGCAACACTAATCGTTTACACGATTGTTGTGTACGAAGTTGCTTAGAGATCCGAACATATTGTTGGGTGTGTGACTAAGAGTCGTCAGAAGTATTTATTCTCGTATTTCGGCAAATACATTACATAAATTTAAAATTCCTACACCACGAAGATGAGGTGCTACAGACGAGAAATTTAAACGACACGAAAAACATGCTGTGATATGCAAAACGATTAGCTTTTCAGAACATTCACACAAGCTTGGCGCCGGTGGCGACACCTACAACGTGCTGACGTGAGGAAAGTTTCCAACCGATTTCTCATACACGAAAAGCAGTTGACCGGCGTTGCCTGGTGAAACGTTGTTGTGATGGCTCGTGTAAGGAGGAGAAATGCGTACCATCACGTTCCCGACTTTGATAAAGGTCGGATTGTAGCCTATCGCGATTGCGGTTTATCCTATCGCGACACTGCTGCTTTCGTTGGTCGATATCCAGTGACTGTCAGCAGAATATGGAATCGGTGGGTTTAGGAGGGTAATACGAAACGCGGTGCTGGATCCCAACGGCCTCGTATCACTAGCAGTCGAGATGACAGGCATCTTATCTGCTTGGCTATAACGGATCATGCAGCCACGTCTCGATCCCCGAGTCAACAGATGGGGACATTTGCAAGACGACAACCATCTGCACGTTTGACGACGTTTGCAGCAGCATGGACTATCAGCTCGGAGACGATGGCTGGGGTTACCCTTGACGTTACATGACAGACAGAAGTGCCTGCAATGGTGCACACAATGACGAACCTGGGTCACAAATGGCAAAACGTCGTTTTTCGTATGAATCCAGGTTCTGTTTACAGCATCATGATGGTCGCATCCGTGTTTGGCGACATCGTGGTGAACGCACATTGGAAGCGTGTATTCGTCATCGCCATACTGGCGTATCACCCGGCGTGATGATATGGGGTGCCATTGGTTATACGTCTCGGTCACCTCTTGTTCGCAAGCACTTTGAACAGTGGACGTTACATTTCAGATGTGTTACGACCTGTGGCTCTACACTTCATTCGAACCCTGCGAAACCCTACATTTCAGCAGCATAATGCACCACCGCATGTTGCACGTCCTGTACGGGCCTTTATGGATACAGAAAATGTAGGACTGCTGTCCTGGCCAGCACATTCTCCAGATCTCTCACCAATTGAAAACGTCTGGTCCAATGGCGGCCGAGCAGCTGGCTCGTCACAATACGCCAGTCACTACTCTTGAAGAACTGTGGTATCGTGTTGAAGCTGCATGGGCAGTTGTACCTGTTCACGCCATCCAAGCTCTATTTGACTCAATGCCCAGGCGTATCAAGGCCGTTATTATTGCCAGAGGTAGTTGTTCTGGGTACTAATCTCTCAGGATCTATGCACCCAAATTGCGTGAATATGTAATCACATGTCAGTTCAATATATTTGTCCAATGAATATCGGTTTATCATCTGCATTTCTTCTTGGTGTAGCAATTTTAATGGCTAGTGTCGTATCTGCAATTTTGTGTTTGCAATATGTAGCCGGAGACGGCCCTAACCAAAGAGGGTCCATCGCGTATTTCATGGGACGCCTAGTGTTGACGGAAATTGTCGGTTCATTCCCCGTTCCAAACAAAATGAGTTTTTAATCAGAATTATAGGAGCCCATTCATTAAAGCTGACGACCATCAGTGCGACATTTGTTTTATCCGTATCCTTTAACGTGTACAGTAAGAAACGAAGACTACCTAGTACTCCAGCAGTGGCTCAGCACCACTGCTGCACGGAGATGGTGGTGGTTAATGTGGGCCATGGCGGCGCGGACGTCACACCTGGAGGCAGCACCGATTATTCCTCGTCTCTTACTTTCCGCGTTAATGGAAGGCGTTAAAATGAATATCACGCTGTATCCATTTGGTAGCGCTCTGTCGAACAGGCACGCAAACCATTAAGAATCATTTTTATTTTGCAATAGGGAACAAACCATCGCTCTCCGTCAACAGTAGGCGCATCATGAAAGATGCGACGAACAGTATTTGTTTGAACTGACTTCAGCTACTCATTGCAGCAACGAAATTGCCGCTTATTCGCCCCTCTGTCTCCATCAACAATTTAATCTCCTTTCTCCCCTCCACCAACACGACTTCTTCATGCCTCAGGATGTATCCTGTCTCCTTTTAGCTGAGATGTGCGCATAAATTTCTTTTTTTTTCCCAGTTCGATTCAGTACCCCCTCATTAGTTACTTGATCTACCCGTCTAATCTTCAGCATTTTTCTGCACTTTTACAGACCTGGTCTAAACAATAATACACTCCTGGAAATGGAAAAAAGAACACATTGACACCGGTGTGTCAGACCCACCATACTTGCTCCGGACACTGCGAGAGAGCTGTACAAGCAATGATCACACGCACGGCACAGCGGACACATCAGGAACCGCGGTGTTGGCCGTCGAATGGCGCTAGCTGCGCAGCATTTGTGCACCGCCGCCGTCAGTGTCAGCCAATTTGCCGTGGCATACGGAGCTCCATCGCAGTCTTTAACACTGGTAGCATGCCGCGACAGCGTGGACGTGAACCGTATGTGCAGTTGACGGACTTTGAGCAAGGGCGTATAGTGGGCATGCGGGAGGCCGGTTGGACGTACCGCCGAATTGCTCAACACGTGGGGCGTGAGGTCTCCACAGTACATCGATGTTGTCGCCAGTGGTCGGCGGAAGGTGCACGTGCCCGTCGACCTGGGACCGGACCGCAGCGACACACGGATGCACGCCAAGACCGTAGGATCCTACGCAGTGCCGTAGGGGACCGCACCGCCACTTCCCAGCAAATTAGGGACACTGTTGCTCATGGGGTATCGGCGAGGACCATTCGCAACCGTGTCCATGAAGCTGGGCTACGGTCCCGCACACCGTTAGGCCGTCTTCCGCTCACGGCCCAACATCGTGCAGCCCGCCTCCAGTGGTGTCGCGACAGGCGTGAATGGAGGGACGAATGGAGACGTGTCGTCTTCAGCGATGAGAGTCGCTTCTGCCTTGGTGCCAATGATGTTCGTATGCGTGTTTGGCGCCGTGCAGGTGAGCGCCACAATCAGGACTGCATACGACGGAGACACACAGGGCCAACACCCGGCCTCATGGTGTGGGGAGCGATCTCCTACACTGGCCGTACACCTCTGGTGATCGTCGAGGGGACACTGAATAGTGCACGGTACATCCAAACCGTCATCGAACCCATCGTTCTACCATTCCTAGACCGGCAAGGGAACTTGCTGTTCCAACAGGACAATGCACGTCCGCATGTATCCCGTGCCACCCAACGTGCTCTAGAAGGTGTAAGTCAACTACCCTGGCCAGCAAGATCTCCGGATCTGTCCCCCATTGGGTATGTTTGTGACTGGATGAAGCGTCGTCTCACGCGGTCTGCACGCCCAGTACGAACGCTGGTCCACCTGAGGCGCCAGGTGGAAATGGCATGGCAAGCCGTTCCACAGGACTACATCCAGCATCTTTACGATCGTCTCCATGAGAGAATAGCAGCCTGCATTGCTGCGAAAGGTGGATATACACTGTACTAGTGCCGACATTGTGCATGCTCTGTTGCCTGTGTCTATGTGCCTGTGGTTCTGTCAGTGTGATCATGTGATGTATCTGACCCCAGGAATGTGTCAATAAAGTTTCCCCTTCCTGGGACAATGAATTCACGGTGTTCTTATTTCAATTTCCAGGAGTGTACATGTACAAATTTATGGATTCACTGTAGAGATAAAAAGTAAAATTCGTATTACGTAACACTAGTGTCTCAAAGTTACCGTTTCCTCGCTACGAGCCCTTGAAATGAAGGGCTTATTTCAATAGTGGTACAGTCATACTCATAAGTATCCGAACGACCTGAATTGCATTTCGCATGATTCGCATGCAACCTACATAACGCAGCTGGCTTGCAGGTCCTCTAATCGCTCCTTGGTACAGTCGTTTGACTACTGAAATGGTTCCAACAAGTCCCCACTAGAAAACACTGCTCTGTATCGCAGTAACTCTAGATGTAAAGTAATACTACGATACTACAAATATCAAGGCACACCTTATCACAGATAATACTGTGCTTAAGGCTTGTAAGCTCACATATATTACAATAAATGACATACCTGAAATGATACCACTCTCATTATTACGTCAGATAGGTAATGCACGTAGTAAGTTCGTCGTATTCATGATTTCCTCCCCAAAGTACCATACCGTACTTAATGTTTAACACAAAATGACATTAAAAATTTAAGTTATTCACGAGCAGCTAGTTGAGAAAATGTATGAACTTCAAATGACACGACGAACCGACTCGTTCTGCATATGGCTTCAAACCCAGGCCATGCAGACTAAGTAAAGATTTCGTGAGTGACGGAAACTAACTGTCATTCCTCATTAGGAATACAGAGATTGATATACCTCGATTTTAGACAGTATCAATTAGCAAATACACACTTTAATTACATAACACAAACATTTTTAACGGACGCGAATTCCTAACCAGCACCTATTGTCCTTGTTAACGAACTACGAGAGATGTTAAATATTACTTCTTAACAAGTAACTTATTTGAAATGCCATGAGGTACAACTTTGTGTTGAACAGGAATTCGAACCCAGAACCTAATCGGATAGATATCGAAGCACAATCAACTGCGACATATCGGATTTTCTCGGCAGTAGCTAGATGTTGTAACTGAAATGACGAGACGAAACATTAATTTTTTCCTTCCCAGGACTCCAACCCGGCACCTATCGCTGTTATATACTAGGGAAAACAAACGTTAAATATGGGTTTGTTGCACCAGCAGCAACATGTGAGCATGATTAAACTAGAAATAAAATGACGAAGAGTTCAGTACTGACTGGGAATAGAGCCCCATACATATCGTTGTTGACTACACACCAAGAGTCGTCAGCTACCGAATTTTTCTCCACCAGCAGCTCGGGATAACATCTTGAACTTACAGTTATCTGGCAAATAGTTCAGTGTCTCACTGGGACTCAAAAACGTCAAATGTCGTTAGTGTTGACAACGAATGAAAATACATTAAAAACCGAAATTATTATCCACCAGCAGATAAGTGTTCTCATGCTAGAGCTTGATAATACATAATGAAATCTTTAGTGGCGGGCCAGGATTCGAACCCATCCACGCGCAGTATGTGGAGATGTTGAGGAATCTGCAGTTTTGAACAAACAACAAATTGTAGCCGAGCTGTATTGTTACGAAGGGATCAAATTCCGCGTTAAGAGCGGTCTGAGTTGCATTCCCAGTTCAGAACTAAGTTTATCGACATACAGAAGCTCAGATAAAATATGGAATATGCGTCTCGTGAGCCTACATAGCGTTTGTTTCGTCACTAGAAATAAATAACTAGTATAAAAAAGGTTACTGGAGTTAGAGTTTCTACATGTTGCCACTCCAGACTTTATTGTGATTCAACCTAACGTCTACTTGGTAGAGAAGGAATATCATTTTTAATGTGAATTTCAGACCACAATGCCATTATATCTTCTTCACTGGGCGTAATCAGAAGAGAACAGAATCTCTCCTTATCAAAAATCATCAGCAGAAGTTGGAATCGAACCCAGACCATAGACATATGAACCTATCATCAGCCCAAGAGACCACCAAATCCTCTTCTCAGTGGCTCATTATTCTATCATAACGCCGTTGTACCACACTGGCTGAGAATTTTGACACACAAGCTCCCTGTATCAATTTGCAGCATGTTCAGTAAATTCATTTACTTGGTTGACCGAATCACCGTGAACTAGCTGCCTCGGCTAGCCAGTGCATGCATTCAACTTTATTTTATCACCTAAGAGATCACGTAACTGCCACCAACACAGAACTTCCAACAGTGTAGGGTGCAGAAATTTAAATAGGAAGTGCTCCTTTTCGCTTGAGCCACCCTATTGCGCTGTCTGTTGAAATCGTCGTGCAGTGCAAAAGAAAAGGTATAACTGTTTGTGTCTCATAAGTATTGACCTGGCGATCTGCATTATCCCACAGCGCTGTGGAATGCAGAAGTTCTGGAGGAATTGTTCTTGACTTCTGGAGGTGTTATAGCCACGTGTCAGCTGGTGGTGTAATGGTAAGTATCGCGCACGGTAGATAAGATGTCGCGAGTTCGAGTACATTCACTGCTATATTTTTTTAAACGCAATTCTGCTGTCTGCTAAAATTATCTATATAATGGAATTTGTAACATTATTCCCTTCACTTCTCAGCTCAAAATAGTCGTATTTGGAAAAAGGGCTAACTTCTGCGACATGTTGTTCTTTTCAGGTTTAATAGACTCCCAGCCAGTAGATGTATCTCGAAACTTTTGTATTATGTATGAGTAGAGCGCATCGCGCCAAAATACGTCAGAAAAGTATTTTCTACATTAGCTGTCGTCTGGTAGTGGCATTTTATTTTTCTTCAAACCTTGTTTGACAGCTTTAACTCTGAACAAGTTTTCTCCATGCATGTAATCAATAAACTGCATGTGCATTTTCAGACTGTTACAGGTAACATAAGAGAATTCGCATATATCGTTGATGATTAATTTCTCTCCCATGTTTGCTATTGTTTTAACAACATTAAAGGAAACTTTACGAAAATTGTGAACTGTTTTATAAAAAATGAAATAAAACTACCCACGATAACCTTACGACGAAAGTCTGCTTTAATAAAACTGAGTATCTGTACACAAGCGTGCCTCTATCGTCACGAATTGGTAAAATACTACCCACTTAGATTTTGATGGGGCCTGTGTTTAATTGGTATGCTGTGTCATACTCAAGAGGTACGCAAATGTGCATTTCATAAATAAAGCTATGTATTCCTAGAAACCCAAAATTTGCTTGTCAGCAGCGGAAAGAGGCGTTAACTGTTGTGCAGCATACTAAGTTTTTCAGCATTGCACTATGAGCCGAAAGTATTTTCTTGCGATTTCTTTATCGATGTTTGATCTGACTGCTTGTAGCTCTTTCACAGAAGGGATAAAAACGCTACACTCAGGGAGACTGGCACTGCGAACCATATCAAACGGTTTTTACAGGTCAGCAAGTTACCACAGATCTGGCGAAGTAGTATGCATCTTAGCTTCATCTTACGAGATCAATAGTGGCTATAACTCGTAAACCGCTATTTGAAGGACGAGCTTAGTTGCGATTTCCACGTGCAACGACTTTCCTGAGCTGAAAACCGTAAATTTACAATCTTTTGTTACACCTCAAGCTATAATAACTCAGATTATTCAATGGAAGTGACAGGTAAAATCAAGTGAACTTTGAGGCTAAATTCCGTGCACACCAGGAAGTACTCGTCGATCACAGAGTTGCCAAACATACATTGCCTTGTTGCCAAATCTCAGCTACAATACCAGCAGGAAGAAGACGAACAGATGTGATCTTACAGCGGGCTGGGAAGTGACCATAGCTGGTGTCTCCAAGTCGCGGCTGCTACAGCCTGGAATACGTAATGCGTCTGATTCGCATTTCTGTAACTAGGTTTAGGGACTGGAGCGTAGTTACTAATAATACTCAGAACTGACTGCAAACTAAGCATCATAAATCAGTAACTCTCCTAGTTGTTCTTATATTTCTTTCGTAAATGTACTCAAAACTAAGAAATTCATTCACAGACGTTTTCGTGCCTCGCTGATGGTCGAGCATAACAAATAAAAAAAAATGAATGTCTGCGCGTGTGTGCGTGTGTGTGTGAGTTGCCAAAAGTGAAGATGGTTCAAATGGTTCTGAGCACTATGGGACTTAACATCTATGGTCGTCAGTCCCTTAGAACTTAGAACTACTTAAACCTAACTAACCTAAGGACATCACACAACACCCAGTCATCACGAGGCAGAGAAAATCCCTGACCCTGCCGGGAATCGAACCAGGGAACCCGGGCGCGGGAAGCGAGAACGCTACCGCACGAAAAGGCAAGAGATCTTACGGCCTTCCGATATACGCCGCTGTCAGTTCTTCTGTATAATTTGGTCGACATGACCTGTTTCAAGTTGTGTATGACAGACCATGTTTTAAAAAATCAATTGTTTTCCTTTGCAATAAACAGAAAGATTTTCATTCTAAGCTATCCAAGTACAAAATTTTCGCAATATTAGTTCAAATTTAATATTCGCTTGTATAATGTAGAAAAGTATTTCACAGTTGCAAAACCCGCATCCGACTCATTGTCCTTACACTTAGTCGCTGACGATAAATTCTAACTCAGAGTGACACCAATTTAAGTAACCTACTGTAGCGAAGACTGTTTGACAGTGCTCTTTCTCACCAGAAAATACGCAATTCACTCATTGGGCTCCATAAGTACACTGTAACAGTAATTTCTGTGTGTATGCAATGCATACGGATTAGAATTTAGTGGTGCTCTCTCTTCCACTTCTGTATACAATATGCCTGACCTAAACGGGCAATTTATCATTACAGGCCCTGGGCAGTGCAACATCATACTGACAACAGTAATGTGTTTATACTGACAACCTGACTGTTCGTTTACCTGATTTTGTAATCATTTAAATAAAACAACATGACCTTCCAGTGGGAGACATTTCGTCCCCCTTTTCCTTCTGTGAAATTTGTCAGTAAGCTTTTTTGCCTCCCAGCCAGCGAAATGGTGCAAAGTACGGTAGGTAAACGATTCACAAACCACGATGTAGTGCCGTTAAGACGATTTCTTTAAACATTGTCGTAGCTGAAGGAATTTAGTTTCGTCTTAAATCGTCTCAAGCAGCAACGTTCACATATATCTCAAATAGGAAAAATCTCATTATCCAGGTACGAAGGTTGTAAAACAAACTTCCCACAGTTTGTGTCAGGTTGATCTTTTCGTCTGATAGCACTGCGTAAGTATTTTGTCTATGAGGTATCACAAATAGGGTTCGTGTAGCTGATGGAATCATTGGTTGAAAACGAGTTTAACACCAATGGGTACAGTACTGCTAAATATTCAAAATGATTATCAACCTAAGTCTGAGTTCATCCTCAAACTGAGGCGAATTTATAATGTTGAAGCTATACTGTATCCTTGTCTTCCTTGAGTGGGCATTGGAAGGCATTTACACACACATATACAATACTGTGAATACTTCGAACGCTAACGTTGCTCTCATAAACTAGATTTGTTTTTTAATTCTTCTGGTTCTTCAGCGTGCAATATGTGTTGTAGATACAGTCATAGAGCAAAAAATAGACCGCCGAGTCGTTCACGTAAGGTGGGCAATACTGTCGTGCTCCTCTCAGAATCTTATGTCGGGCAATATGCTCGATCTGACAACATTGCAGACTGTTACACTTACCGGAGGAACTCTTGACTGCAGTCTGAGTACATCACTCTTGTCTACGACTGTCGTCTTGAGGTATAACACGAGAGTAGCTAATACGACGTCTGGTAACCAAACGGACACGTCGAAAAAATTTTTATCGCCCCTTTGCTCTCATTTTTGAAGCTATGAGTATAATTCAAGCGAATCTACAATATATTCGCTTTCTGTCACATTGGTAATAACAGTTTGGTTCAACAATATTTCAGCATGAGATTTCTTGGCCAACCATCTGCCTTTGAATACCGTATGCATCTGAGTTCTATGGGACCCGATTGCTGCCTACCAGTGGGGGCTGAGGCACCGTGCTGCCTCAAAATCTGTCTACGATTTGTGTTTCACTCTTGATAGCAAAGGATGCACAAAACCGTTTTTATGTGATGGTTATTTTATTACACTAGAATGCAATACATCATTGTGGCACAGAATTAATTTCATTGTTTCTGATCCAGCGCACTACAGTTAAGGCGTCACATTCTGTTCTTTTTCCTTTCACGGGAGGTTCCTCAAATAATTTATTATTGTCATGGATTCATATGTGTTAGTCAAGGCAATGTAATGTGTTTGCTTTCTTTCTTTGATTCTCTATGGCAAATGGATGCAAAATATTGTGTCAATACCTATCAGAAACTGCTCTGTAGCTACTCAGCCAAATTGCTTGTTTTGAGGTCTTTACCTTAATTAAAGGATAACTGAAAGCTGTTGACAAGTGATATTTAAAATATTCAGTTGGATGTAAGGCGACAAAATTGCCGATATTTGAAGCTACCCAGAGAAAAAGTAAGTTGCTAGAGCCGCTGTTAGCAAATGTCTGCAGGGAGTTCCTAATTGCTACTGTGGAAATTTATCATAGAGGCAATATAGTATTCCAGAGGTTCATTTCCTTCATACTTGTCAACCTAGCATGTGAGTCTTAATTGAAGAACAATATTGAAGTTCGTATTGCTGATGGCCGATCCGAATTTCTTCAGAGACGCTGATATTGCAAAGCAACTTGGCAGTCAGAAAGAAAAGATCTATGACCATTAACACAACTTACTGAGTCGAGCTACCATTAGGATTTGATGTGTAAAGGTTTTCTTCCGATTTCGATACAGAATTTTTTCTGGAAATTCGCAGCTGCATAAAATATGTCAGAAAAAAAGCTCGCATACGCTGGCATACGCTGGCCCCTACAACGATTAGAACTGACGACTGACTAAGCCGTTCTGAGGGAAGACATGAGCCGGTGGTACACCGGCCTACGGACACACTGCTGCCTGTACGCCACTCTCATCATGGTAGTTGTCGCTCAGCCTCATTACGTATCGTGAAAGATACACTTATGTGAAGAACAGCATATCTTTAGGCAAAAAACTGAATTTTCTGTCTGAATTAGGTTGCCATTCAAATGGAAAGGGAATATCAAGTGAATTTAGCGAGTCAACTCAGTACCATACGCGGAAGTGATCGCCCTGTCACAGTGTTGCCTAATGTTTGTGACGATGTTGCCAATTCTCAGCTGTGTTAGGAACAGCTCTGTAGCGGAATGCGAGGAGAATCCCGTGCTCGTGTCACAGGAGGATATGGAGAAGAGGCGCGGGGTTTGGTTAATATGCAGCGTTTTCTCCTACCAGTTGTGTCAACCATTCAGGTTTATGATCTTCCATCACGATTACAGTTTCCTACAAAATATATACGAATAAAACACTTACCTTGTTACTTTGTGATAAACCATTATTTCAGTACAATAAAAAGTCTCTGGAAATCACTTATGCCCACCTCTCACAAAAGTAAGATAACAACCACTATGCACCTCGAAATCGATTGCACCTATGTGCAGTCTTGTGACGTTTAAATAAATCGTCTTAACGGCACTAAATCGTGGTTTGTGAATCATTTACCGCCCGTACTCTACCGCATTTCACTGTTTGGAAGGCAAAAAGCTTACTGACAAATTTCACAGAAGGAAAAGGGGGACGAAATGTCTCCCACTGGAAGGTCATGTTGTTTTATTTAAATGATTACAAAAAAAAAAAAATGGTTCAAATGGCTCTGAGCACTATGGGACTCAACTGCTGTGGTCATCTGTCCCTTAGAACTTAGAACTACTTAAACCTAACTAACCTAAGGACATCACACACATCCATGCCCGAGGCAGGATTCGAACCTGCGACCGTAGTAGTCACGCGGTTCTGGACTGCGCGCCTAGAACCGCGAGACCACCGCGGCCGGAAAACGATCTGGAAACAGTTCGTGAAGACATACTGTGGTACTTGGTGCACTATGAGTTGGACAGCCGTCATGCTGCTACCACCGGTTCCTCCCAGTACCCAAACGAACGTTTTCCAACATCAGTGGAAGATGGTCTGCTAGGGTAGTGCGATTCTCCAACACGTTTCACCTGATGAAGGCAACGGGAATTGCTAACAGGCCAACAGCGCATGTTTCGGCGGTTTACCTTGCCATGATAACTAAACAGGATACATGATACATATGGAGTATCCGGTCTTGATGCCCTTGTGCAGAAGTTCACACGGTTCTCATAATCATTTCTATGCCGAGATAGTTGACGGCTATTGGAACATCTAACCGCATACACCGTACAAGAACGAATTCCATACAGCATGTCGACCTTTTCTGTAGTGGTAGGACCCATCGTCCCCTCACGACCGACTGCTTGGACTGTCACGCAGTAATTTAGTTGCAAGTCGCGGTGCACTCAAGGAACACACAAGCACACTGTAAGCAAACATTTGACAATGTACCCAGCATGTCGAATAGCACAAAAAAGGGTCGGCGTGGAAACTGTTCAAAATACGATATCTCTTAAACGACTCGCACTGGACTCCTGCAAAAAACACCACTGACATTCTAATGTACCCTACTTTTAGTTTTTTAATGTCGATAGACAGTGTTCAATTTGAAAAAAATGCATGTTTGCAGAAAAAGTATAGTTTGTAAATATCATTAGAATCTGTTGATTTGCTAACAATACGACCCCCTGACTTCCAACTTCTGTGAAAACCACACATAAATAGCACTTTTCATTTCAGAAATATTTGCGGTACAATTTTTAGGTGTTTCACAAGGGGCATTCAAAACGTAATGCAACGCACTTTTTCTCTCGGTTAATTATGGTTGAAAAAGTGCGGGATTTGATTTTTTATGGGACATCGTGTAATATTCCCACTACAGCTTCTATATTTCTTTATTTCCATGAAGTTCATTAGGTGGCGGCACTACATGTAGCATTCAAAATGGCTTCTGTAACGAAGGTGCGTTCCAAACAGAGAGCTGTCACAGAATTTCTTTTAACGAAAACGCGTAACGTTGCACACATTCATAGGCGCTTGCAGTGTGTCTTTGGAGTACTGGCAGTGAACGAGTCGCCACAGAAATGCAGACGAGGTTCTCCTACTTCATGAAAACAAAAAGTATCGTAAAAATCTGGGCACCCGAAAGGAGCTTACAAAACCTGTAAAGCGGAGTCGTGTCACTCTTCTGGCGCTGGCCTTGGTGTCCGCTGAAAACAGCAACGGAGCACTGATTCTTGCTGACTGCAGTCACCTGAAACTTACCGTAAAGACCACGATCAAGGGAAACAAGTTGAGGTATGTATTCCCCTTCGTTCCTGTGGAATGATGGGAACCTCTGTCTGCTCTCTGCATCGATCCGTTATGGACTCCCACAAATGTCCAGTTCTGACGAA